>NC_090738.1:30005079-30010079 GCF_036898095.1 Palaemon carinicauda | reverse complement strand
GATTCCCGTAATTCATGACACTGTCTTGAGACCAGCGAGAATTTTTAAATACATCAACTAAAGGATTGTGTGGGCAAAATTGGGTATGATAGAAGAAAGAGCTGTTAAAACTAATGTTTATGAAATTATGGCCAAGAAATGGACAAGAATTGGTGAAAGAGTTTTGGGGAGTCTGTGTATCTGTGTCTAATTGAGTTCGGAAAACCTGGAAAGGTGGTCACACTAGGTAGTTGAAATGCTTAGGATGATGAAAGAAATGTGATAAAAGATTTCTTAGGTTATATGTTAACTATCATATATTAATACAATACTGATAAAAAAAGAGCAAGATAATGCATTTAATAGTGAGAAAAACAGTCACTTCAGATATATTATTGTTTAATAGAAAGTGAAATGGATAGGTTTTAGATGGAGAGAAAAAGATGAAAATATAATTAAAAATGTATATATTCAAAACAAATGAATTTGCCAAGAAGGAAATGATAAAAAGATAAATTAGTTACGAATATCCTAAGTTTAAACATACTGAAATAGTAAAAGTATTTGAAGATAATGCAAAATACATGAATCATGCTTTTGTACGCTTAAAAACTAAGCACAATCTGGTTAATTTGAAAATACTTTTAGTACATTTGTATTACAGAAAGAAGTGATCATGCACAACAATAATACATGAATTTGGATAAGGTTTATATAGCATCATTAAACATCAGAATGGTATGACATAGCTCTACCTATAAAAAATATATATATATATATATATATAGAGAGAGAGAGAGAGAGAGAGAGAGAGAGAGAGAGAGAGAGAGAGAGAGAGAGAGAGAGAGATATCAGCAGGTGAGAGCATTTTGTATAATTATCTCCCACTCATTTCGTTTACATGAGCCTCATCAAAAGGAGGCTGACATATCTCGGGTAATTTGCAGTGACATAATAAGCGATAGTCTTAGATGGAGAGACTGTTAACTCTCTCCGCTTCTGACAGAGGGCAGCACTTTCGACATAAATGGTCCTTTAAATATTACGTTAAAACCTTCTGACAGCTAACTACTGATCATTTGATATGTTTATTTCGTTTCCATATTTATTTGTTTATTCGTTTTCTTCCTATTTTCGTGTTTAACTTCGTTTTCTAATTCTTTTTAGGATTGTTTGTTTTTCCTGGTCGTAGCTACGTGCTCGGTCAGGCTCATGTATAACTTACCCTATTCATTTATTTATCCTTCATTATTCACATATATTTACTGTTCTCATCTTCATGTTAACATTTTCCCCTGAAGATTGTCTAAAAGCATCTTGCAAAATCATACATATTCTGTTTGACTATACAATATCCTTCCTATCTTCCTTATTGCTTGCCTTTTCCTTTTCGTTATTTAATTTTTCTATTTTCCTTTCTTTATTAACCCTTTTTTTTCCATAGATTATTAAAATGTACCTCATGTAGTCGCCATCTTACTTAAGGCTCCACTCGGGCACACTATTCTGTCTTATTTCTCTTCGGCTTTTATTTTTTTTTATTTTTTTTTCATTTTACAGTATATATATGAAAGATCTTTTTTAATATTTTACTGTTCTTAAAATGTTTTATTTTGATTGTTCATGCCTTGTCTTTTAGTGTATTTACTTCCTTATTTCCTTTCCTCATTGGGATATTTTTCCGAGCCCTTGGGCTTATAGCATTCTGCTTTTCCAACTAGGGTTGTAACTTAGCTTATGATTATGATAATAATAATAATAATAATAATAATAATAATAATAATAATAATAATAATAATATGTCCTTTGCCTCTTCATTTTTGATAATTGTTAAGGATCATTATCTTTATTTATTTTTCTATTTTTTTTCCGTATTTATTTTTAAGTTTTCTTTATCTTCACATCTACATTTTTTTCCCCTTAGAACAGATTAGCTAAACATATCATTTGGAGTCGCCATCTTTAATTACATTTTAAAAACGTTCTCCGTAACTTACTTATCCAACTGTATTGTTTTCATCCATCTATCGCTGGCGATATTCGCTCGCGATATTCGTTCGAGCTCACCCGTAACTACCTACTGTAGACTTTTTAAGCCATTTTTTTTTTATTCACACTTTTTTTATCATGACTCGAACGCTATTTCGACCGAGAAATGGACATTCCAAAAACGTCCTCCGTAACTTACTTATCCAACTGTATTGTTTTCATCTATCTATCGCTCGCGATATAGTATTACTCACTGGTAACTACCAAGACTTTTTAAACCCTTATTTTTTATTCACTTTTTTTTTTTATCGTGACTCTAACGCTTATCTCGACCGAGAAATCAACGACCCATTGCGACTTATTTACGACACCGTTGCGCATGACTTTACAACTCGCCGCTGGATTGAAGGAGATATAAAATTTACATGGAACACCGTCTCCAGATTTCGCGACAGGTCATTTCGGGACCTCCTCGAGACAAGCCGCTCCATTTGAACGATCTATTAGCAAATATTTAGGTTTCGGCTTCGACTGATCTTTAGACACTCCAAAGGGGCCGAGACAGATAAGGACGGAGTGCCACAAGACACCAGAGGCTGTTAGGGTTAGGCTAAGCGCGCCACGGCTGCTTTATCTATGGTACTTTTCATGTTTTTTTTTTTTTGTTTTTTTTTTTTGCGTGTGCGTGTAGAAGCGTGTGCGTGTGTTTTGAGTTGTCTGCGTGTGCACATATGCATATGTGGTAAACTATATGCCTGATTGTGTATTTTTTTTTTTTTTTTTTGCAATTTTGAGGGGATTATATATTTTAGAGTTTACATGAAATAAGAATTAAAGAGCTCCCTGTATGAAATATGTCGTATATTCTTTTTTTCTGTAGTATGCTTATATATATATATATATATATATATATATATATATATATATATACATATATATATATATATATATATATATATATATATATATATATATAAACCTGATTAGTTATTATCTAAAATTCATTACCGGAAACTAGGTATTTTAAAACTCAATTTAATTTTTTTTGGGAAAGGTTCACTCTCTCTCTCTCTCTCTCTCTCTCTCTCTCTCTCTCTCTCTCTCTCTCTCTCTCTCTCTCTCTCTCTCTCTAAGGTTGAAAGTATAATGTAATCAGCCTGGTCTTGTCCACTGATTTGGAGGGTTATGTTAAGAACCTGGTCTTGTCCACTGATTTGGAGGGTTATGTTAAGAACCTGGTCTTGTCCACTGATTTGGAGGGTTATGTTAAGAACCTGGTCTTGTACACTGATTTGAAGTTTTTTTAAAGAATATATAAAACAAGGAATGAGCCAAAATTTCCATTGCTTTTCACAAAATAGTTTAACCTCTCGCATTGTGCATATCTAATTCAGATGCATTAGCCAAGAAGCTAATTCTCGATTGGACCTGCGATTAAGTGTGTTTGGGGGTTAATGGGGCAATTTTCATGCTAATTAGACTATCAAGAGACAAAGAATGCTGCAAGTAAGTAAGAACACTAGTTGAGTGACCTCGGCTCAGGTGTGGCCAAGGTGGATATTTTGAACACACCTATTAAAGGTTTAAAGGCCGCTCATGAATGGTAGAGGCAAGGGACAGTGTCATTGCCCTATCAAATAGGACAGTGCCTTAGAGATTGACCATATATACATATGATCAGCACCCAAGCCACCTCTCCACCCAAGCTAGGACTTAGGAAGGCCAGGCAATGGCTGCTGATGACTCAGCCGATAGACCTATAGGTTCCCCCAAACTCCCCATCCTTAGCTCACAAGGATGGCGAGGTTGCAGCGACCAAAGAAACTAACGAGTCTGAACGGGACTCGAACGCCAGTCTAGCGTTTACCAGTCAGGGACGTTACCACATAGACACAACAACCAAAATTTTGCAATACAATAAAGATTTGGTAGTGAACAGGATAAGAATTTAGCGAAAGTGAAACCAAATTTTCACAATAAAAAGTTAAAAATTATATTCATTAGATATTAAATATTAGATATTAGATATTAAATCTTAAATATTAGATATTAAATGTTAAATCTTAAATATTAAATCTTATTCGTGTGGACACCAGTTGAATAGAGGTGTCTGGTCACACATTTGATCAGAAAATTTAAAGTCGAGACCATAAATAGAAGATATCGTCTTCATTAATTACTTAAAAGGTTTACTATACATAGGGAAGTTTTGATTATTTTTCTGGTAACCATTTGCAGTTACGTATTTCTATAGATATTACTTTTGGTTCAATTTCATATTTTTATATGAAATAATTAAGTTTATATGGCATTGAATGGTCTTACAGGTCCCGGCGACTGGCTTGTGGGCTAGCTTGTGGGCTAGATTTCCTATTCCAATCTAATCCACGAGGCCTTGTCATCTTAGTGTAGGCCTAATCTTTTAGAACCAACTAAGTTTTACAGTTCACTTCAAAAGTCCTTGATTAGGCCTACAACTATTAAGAAGCATAAACTGACAACATAATTAGGCCCATAGTATTGCAGACGGCGTGGCCCACATACGGGTTACTGTAGTACTTCAAAAAAACATTTAACTTCTGACTCTGAGGATGACCTTTAGCAGTTCTTTTGCCACTTATCTGATATCCGTTCATGTTTTTAGTATTTGTATAAAATTAATATCATAAGAGTTTTCGAAAAGCAACGATTGCAACGGTAGTAATTCTTAAGTATAATACTTCAAAGAAACATTAATTTGCTGCACCCGAGGATGACCTTTGGCAATGCATTGGCCCCTCTCATCTAACAACCGTTTATGTTGTTAGCATTTGTACGAAATTAACATCATAAGTTTTCGAAAATCACTGATAGCGATGGTAATAACTGTTAAGTACTGTATTTTTCTCTTCGTAGTAACTGGCATAATCATGTCCTCTCACCCCATTTCTTCTTCTTCTTCTCCTTTTCAGCGTCAATAGTTTAGCTTTGAAACAAAGAAAATAAAGATTTCCTCAACATATTGAACTGTCACTGAACCATAATTCAACCGG
>NC_090738.1:29995079-29997579 GCF_036898095.1 Palaemon carinicauda | reverse complement strand
TCATCAACCGTTACTAGTCCACTGCAGAACAAAGGACTCAGACATGCCTTTCCACTTGCGTCTCTTTATGGTCTTTCTGTGCCAGTCCACACTTGCAAACTTTCTTTGTTCATCAATCCATCGTCTTCTCTTCTTCACCTACTTTTTCTGCAATCTCTAGGACCCATTCTGTTATTCTTAATGTCCACTTATTGTTTGTCCTTCTCATTAAATGTCCTGCCCATATCCCTTTATTTTTCTTACATGTTGTTAGAATATTCTCTGTTTCAGTTGGCTCTCGTATCCAAGTTGCTCTTTTTCTGTCTCTTATTGTTATTCCCATCATTAGTTTTTTTCCATAGGCCTTTGGGTTGTAACGAGCATATATACTAAGGCTCTAGGTTTCTAATGAATATGCATGAGTTGAAGCCGGTAAGACCATTTAATTAGAGATCTATATATATATATATATATATATATATATATATATATATATATATATATATTATATAATTATATGTATTTATATATATATATTATATAATTATATATTATGTATATATTATATAATTATATATTATGTATATATTATATAATTATATATTATATATGTATTATATATATTATATATATGTATATTATATATATTATATATATGTATATTATATATTATATATATATGATATATATATATATATATTATATATATATGATATATATATAGATTATATATATATTTATATATATACATATAAATATATTTATTGTATATTATATATATATATATTAATTATATATATATATATATATATATATATTATTTATGATATATGTATATTATTTATATATATATATATATATATATATATATATATATATATATATATATATATTCAAGTGAGCCCGTGTGATTCTGTATATAATCGTATACACTTTCTCCTCAATAACACCTTCCAACAAAAGAGAAACTATTCCCCCCCCCCAAAAAAAAAACACCTTGGGGAAGTAGAAGTGGCATTCTTTCAACGCTGTTTCGTAGGCAACGCGGAATGGCCCAGCAGGCAGGCAGAAGCGGCACGACCTGCGGCCTAATAACGCGATAAGGCGAACATTCAATGAGGGGCGTCCACTGTACACTTCGTGTTAGGCGGAATTAAGTCGAGGATAAGGGCAGAAGATAACCCCATTGAAAAAAAGAAATCCTTAGGGATGGCGGTAAACATTCCGTAAATCGCTCAAAATGGAGACCCGAAAAGGACGGAATGAGGAACGTTCGCTGCGGTTGTTTGAACAAGAGAGGATAGATTAAGTCCCCTTAAATCTCATGTTTATTGGGTTCTAAATAGTGGGATGGGAGGGACAAGGGGTAGAGACATGTGGAAAAGGGATTTGTTAATCTCCCTTATATAATAAAGAGCAATTGTCTGTAATATATTTACATATGTATATATATATATGTATATATATAGAATATGTATATATTTATATATATATATAGAATATGTATATATTTATATATATAGAATTTATATATTTATATATATATATATGGATAAATATCAACACAACATCGTGTTCAAATAGAAATAAATTTCTACCTCATACTTGGGATCGAACGCTAGCCCCTTCTAATGAAAGGCCAGGTCGAAACCAAACATGCCACGAGAGCCCATAAAAGGAAATCTGAACCTGACACTAATCTAGCTGTCCGAGGATTTACCTGGTGAGACATCAGTCTCTTTACCAGCGAGTTTTACCAGATTTCCCCGGGCCACCACGTGACACAATTGGTAGTAATTCATTCAAATTACCCCTAATGAGTCAATATGGATAAATATCAACACAACATCGGGTTCAAATAGAAATAAATTTCTACCTCATACTTGGGATCGAACGCTAGCCCCTTCTAATGAAAGGCCAGGTCGAAACCAACCATGCCACGAGAGCCCATAAAAGGAAATCTGAACCTGACACTAATCTAGCTGTCCGAGGATTTACCTGGTGAGACATCAGTCTCTTTACCAGCGAGTTTTACCAGATTTCCCCGGGCCACCACGTGACACAATTGGTAGTAATTCATTCAAATTACCCCTAATGAGTCAATATGGATAAATATCAACACAACATCGTGTTCAAATAGAAATAAATTTCTACCTCATACTTGGGATCGAACGCTAGCCCCTTATTTCTATTTGAACACGATGTTGTGTTGATATTTATCCATATTGACTCATTAGGGGTAATTTGAATGAATTACTATCAATTGTGTCACGTGGTGGCCCGGGGAAATCTGGTAAAACTCGCTGGTAAAGAGACTGATGTCTCACCAGGTAAATCCTCGGACAGCTAGATTAGTGTCAGGTTCAGATTTCCTTTTATGGGCTCTCGTGGCATGGTTGGTTTCGACCTGGCCTTTCATTAGAAGGGGCTAGCGTTCGATCCCAAGTATGAGGTAGAAATTTATTTCTATTTGAACACGATGTTGTGTTGATATTTATCCATATTGACTCATTAGGGGTAA
>NC_090738.1:29977310-29989579 GCF_036898095.1 Palaemon carinicauda | reverse complement strand
TTTGCTCCAACTTTGAACTTTTGAAGTTCTACTGATTCAACAACCCGATTAGGAAGATCATTCCACAACTTGGTAACAGCTGGAATAAAACTTCTAGAGTACTGCGTGGTATTGAGTCTTATGATGGAAAAGGCCTGGCTCTTAGAATTAACTGCCAGCCTAGTATTACGAACAGGATAGAATTGTCCAGGGAGATCTGAATGTAAAGGATGGTCAGAGTTATGAAAAATCTTATGCAACATGCATAATGAACTAATTGAACGACGGTGACAGAGATTAATATCTAGATCAGGAATAAGAAATTTAATAGACCGCAAGTTTCTGTCCAACAAATTAAGATGAGAATCAGCAGCTGAAGACCAGACAGGAGAACAATACTCAAAACAAGGTAGAATAAAAGAATTAAAACACTTCTTCAGAATAGATTGATCACCGAATATCTTAAGAGACTTTCTCAATAAGCCAATTTTTTGTGCAATTGAAGAAGACACAGACCTTATATGTTTCTCAAAAGTAAATTTGCTGTCGAGAATCACACCTAAAATTTTGAAAGAGTCATACAAATTTAAAGAAACATTATCAATACTGAGATCCGGATGTTGAGGAGCCACCGTCCTTGACCTACTTACAATCATACTTTGAGTTTTGTTAGGATTCAACTTCATACCCCATAACTTGCACCATGCACTAATTTTAGCTAGATCTCTATTAAGGGATTCACCAACCCCAGGTCTACATTCAGGGGATGGAATTGATGCAAAGAGAGTAGCATCATCTGCATATGCAACAAGCTTATTTTCTAGGCCAAACCACATGTCATGTGTATATAGTATGAAAAGTAATGGGCCAAGAACACTACCCTGTGGAACACCGGATATCACATTCCTATACTCACTATGGTGCCCATCAACAACTACTCTTTGAGATCTACTACTTAAAAAATCAATAATAATGCTAAGAAACGACCCACCCACTCCCAACTGTTTCAGTTTGAAAACAAGGGCCTCATGATTAACACGGTCAAAGGCAGCACTAAAATCAAGGCCAATCATACGAACTTCACGACCACAATCAAGGGATTTCTGTACTGCATTGGAGATTGTAAGAAGGGCATCACATGCTCCAAGGCCTTTACGAAAACCAAATTGCAAACTAGGGAATAGATGATTACCTTCAGCAAACCTATTAAGACGTTTTGCCAGAAGACGTTCAAAAACTTTAGATAATATGGGAGTTATGGAAATTGGGCGGTAATCAGTGGGACTTGAGCTACCACAAACACATTTACATAGAGGAGTAACATTACCAATTCTCCAACAAGTGCTAAAAGCTCCTCTTCTTGCTAACTTGCGCAAAATAACAGATAACTTTGGAGCTAAGAAATCTGCTGTCTTTATAAAAAACAAAGGAAAAATACCATTTGGGTCTACACCTCCATAAGCATCAAGGTCCATCAACAGAGCTTTAATCTGACGAGATCGAAAAGCTAAACTAGTTAGTTTAGCCTCAGGAAAACAGGAATAAGGAAGTTCAAGTTTTTCATTTCTCTGTTTACTGTCAAAAACATCAGCCAAAAGGGTTGCCTTTTCCTTTGGACAGTGAGTGACTGAGCCATCTGGTTTAAGTAAAGGAGGAACTGCTGCATCTACACCAAAGAGTGCAGATTTAAGGGTAGACCACCATTTATGTTCCTGAGTTGTACCAGAGAGGGTTTCTTTTATGGTTAAATTGTACTCCTTTTCAGTTGAGGCATAAACTCTCTGAGCAAAAGCTCGAAGCTGAGTATAGTTGTTCCAGGTCAAATCTGATCTGTTACCCTTCCAAAGGTGATAGGCCTCCTGCTTCTCCAAATAAGCACGTCTACAATCATCATTGAACCACGGTTTGTCCTTCATTCGGTACCTTAGCACACGAGAAGGGATACGCCTATCAATTATGTTGACTAGATTTCTCATTCAAAGAGACAACAGGATCTACACTATTATATAATTGTGACCAATTCAAGCACAAAAGATCATGCAAAATCCATTCCAGTCTGCTTGGGATTTCATATAAATTTTACAGGAATATGATATATCAGGGACAGGCTGCTCAGTCTTCACTAATAATGAAATCAAGGCATGATCAGAAGTCCCAACTGGAGAATCAACCTTACTAGTTATAACGCCAGGGGAGTCAGTGTATACGAGGTCCAAGCAATTACCAGACCTGTGAGTAGCTTCATTTATGATTTGCTCACAGCCTGATTCAGAGGCAAAGTCTAAAGCTCTTAAGCCATGGCGATCGGTAGGAGAGATAGAACTTAACCACTCCCTATGGTGAGCATTAAAATCACCAACAAAGACAAAAGAAGCCTTTCTATCATCTTCTTGTATCTTAGCCATAATGGTAAGAAGACAATCGAAGATAGAATCATCCATGTCTGGATTCCGGTAGATCGAACACAAATAAAAGTTGTTATGCCTGCCACAAACTTTTATTACCTGAATCTCATGACATCCACATTGATAGCAGGACTTATGAGAAGCAGGGTACTCGGTCCTAATATACACCGCCATTCCCCTGGCCCTAGGAATGGCATCACGTTTCAGCATTATTGGCTTCTTAAAACCAGTTATAAGGAGCTCAGATGAGTGCCTCATATTAGAAACCAAAGTTTCTGAGCACAAAAGAATATCATACTGTCTGGACGCAACTGTAAGGTCTTGGATATTTGCATGAAGACCACGAATATTGCAATACAGAAGACGACATTGACGAAATCTAGGACGTACTGGTCCCGGATTTGCTCAATGTCTCCAGATAGCATAAGATTAATAGAAATAAAAAAGAGACATCATACTTAAAAACTAGATTAACAAGAATTATAACAAAAACAATATGTACAGAATAATAAAAAAAGTGATTGATGATACCCATAGACTATAGTAAAAAGTCGGAAAAACTGGTCAACATGGAGGAGCCGATACACCATGCAAGGCTAAATACCCTTCAGGATAGCCACTTCAACTGAAGGGAGGACAGTAAGGATGGTTTTGAGAAGAAAAAATCAGAAAAAGGAAAAAACAACCTCTTGATAAACCACCAGCATCCATGGCCCTTCTATTAAGCCTGCCCAACACACCATTTCAAAAAAACAAGAGGAAGAAAAAAATAAGATAGAATAGTGTGCCCGAGTGTACCCTCAAGCAAGAGAACTCTAACCCAAGGCAGTGGAAGACCATGGTACAGAGGCTATGGCACTACCCAAGACTAGAGAACAATGGTTTAATTTTGGAGTGTCCTTCTCCTAGAGGAGCTGCTTACCATAGCTAAAGAGTCTCTTCTACCCTTACCAAGAGGAAAGTACACTGAACAAATTGCAGTACAGTAATTAACCCCTTGGGTGAAGAAGTGTTAAGTATCTCATTGTTGTCAGATGTATGAGGAAAGACGAGAATATGTAAAGAATAGGCCAGACTATTCTGTGTAAGTGTAGGCAAAGAAAAAATAAGCCGTGACTAGAGAGAGGGATCCAATGCATTACTGTCTGGCCAGTCAAAGGATCCAATACCTCTCTAGTGGTAGTATCTCAACGGGCGGCTGGTGCCCTGGCCAACCTACCCCCGCCGAGGCAGCTTATTTATTGACCTTTTGCTTGACCTTAACCTTGACATTTAATCTTAACATGTGTTAATTGGTACGGATTTTCATCTACTCAAATATGAACCAAGTTTAAAGTGTCTGTGACAATGATGTCCAAACTTATGGCTGATTGCGTGAATTGGACATTTTGCTTGACCTTCACCTTTGACATTGACCTTCCAAAATTCCTTAATTTCCAGCTTTTTTACATAAGTTAATCCCTGCAGGTTTCATTACTCTACGGTTATAATTGTGGCCACGAAGCTGTTCACAAACAAAAACTCACTCACAAACAACCACACAAACGGGTGAAAACATAACCGCCTTCCAACTTTATTGGCTGAGGTAATGAAGACGATATTAATAATGATAATGATAATAATAATAATAGTAATAATAATGTAATATAATATGATATAATATAATATAATATAATATAATATAATAATAATATATGATATAATATAATATAATATATTGCACAAAAGTGCCCCACTTCTGGGGAATCGTTGTGTGATCTCTAACTACCTATTTTCTTTCTACCACTTTTTTTTCAATTGTCTGCCATTGTAGGTAAGAAAAGAATAATAGGATAGTATTCCACTGGTCTCTGGATCTTGAAGAAATATAAGAAATATAAAATCATGAGGCACTGAAACCAATAGGGATTCCATTTTCTGTACTATAGTAATACAGTTGTTCTTCAAAAATGTATAATTTTTCCTTAAATTTCCTTACAAATGTATTTGCCTAGTTTACACTTTCCTTGACACAGCAACCTACCGGCTCCTAGACACAGTAAACGAGATGAGAAAGCATATATGAAAAAAACGAATATAACTTGTAGAACAAGCTTGTAAATTCCTAGACATTGTTCAACAGCCACGCTGGCATTGTTTGTTCTTTTTACAAAGCTTATTATTGTAAAAAGTCTAGTTTAAAAACACCAGGGGGAACATATTAGACCATAACACTATTCGATTTAGAATTGGTACCAGCATCTCAGACAAGGATGAACGTGAAGAATTCCTTTATATAATACCTTGATTAATATATATATATATATATATATATAAATATATTATATATACGTGTGTCTCTGTGTGTGTGTGTGTATGTGTGTGTGTGCGTGAAATCCTAGTAAAAATAGAAACACTAAGTGCATTATTACCAATTTCGAAACCTGTAAGAACTCATAGTTTATCATTTTTATAGTAGCAGTATTTTTTTGCATCTGAACATCCTTTGTACTTGATAGAGTTAAGCATATACTGTATGTGTGTATGTAATATATATATATTATATATATATAATGTATGTATATGATTACATATATATGTATATATATATATATATATATGTATAACGCTAT
This sequence comes from Palaemon carinicauda, assembly GCF_036898095.1. Taxonomy (NCBI): domain Eukaryota; kingdom Metazoa; phylum Arthropoda; class Malacostraca; order Decapoda; family Palaemonidae; genus Palaemon; species Palaemon carinicauda. Next base: position 29,984,583 of record NC_090738.1, on the reverse strand, counting down.
ACTATATATGTGTGTGTAGATGTTTATGCATTTGTGTGTATGAACGTCTTATATGTGAATAGATATATGGGGCAATCTTATATCATGTCACTCATATATCTTTCAATTAGTATTTTGAAATGAGCTTTATTATTTCTCTTTGAGTAATTTAACTTTAATAAATTCCTATTTGAAGCTCAGTTCTAAAAGCTTTTTAATACTTAATAATCTGACGCCGTAGATATCATTATGGGTCAGTTGATGCACTTTTCCACTGGACTAATACTTAATATAAAGCTTAGGATTTCAAAAAGACTAAGCTTTGTCACTAAAATAAGAAACTTAGCTTTTCAAATTTAAAATGCTTTGTCAGTGAAATACCCAAATTTTAGACTTTCATATGCTAAAGGCTTTGTCACAAAAAAAAAAAAATACTTTGTGAGTGAAACACCCAGGTGGTAGGCTTTCAAATATCAAGTTTTGATCCCGTAATGCCCAAGAGTAAAGGTTTTCAAATCCCGAAAGCTTTTGTCCCTTAAATACACCAAACTTATATTTTGAAATATTCACGATTTATCATTGATATACCCAGAACTTAAGTATTCAATAGCAAATGCTTTCTCGCACAAATTCCCAAAGTTCAATAGATTTAATGTCAAACTTCAATACATGAAATATCAAAGTAATAGAATCCCGGGAATGACTTGGGTTGCCTAGAACTTTGATATTTAATGTATTGAAGTCCACTCAATTTTAAGTATCTTCCATCTCAATAAATATTGTTTATATAGTAGGTGTTCATTTGCTTAATTTTTATCAACTTTTATATTATTTTCTTGACGGTTTTTTTTTTACACAATTCTATTTAGTGGATTTTATTATTTTTTACATTTAAATCTATGTATACTCACTTACGTCATATATAATTTTACGATTTACAAATGAAAATTATATCAAAATAACTTGGAAATAACAAATTTATTCTTTGGCTAAGCAATTCCAAATCTCATATCGGCCAGAAATGGATGCGTTATGTTGATCCGGATATATCCAATAACCAGTTATCAGTCACAAAATCCACCTTAGGTGAGATTTTAGTGGAAATACAGTTAACATTTCGTGTAGGGTTGTGGTGGCTTGGTGGTAGCGTTCTTGCCTCGTGATTACCATACTGATTCGAGTCCCACTCAAACTCGTTAATTCATTTGATCACTGCAACCTCACCATCCTTGTGAACTAAGGATGGGGGGTGTTTGGTTAGAGCCTGTAGGTCTACCTGCTAGATCTTCAGTAGCCATTGCCTGGCCCTCCTTGGTGCTACCTTGTGTGGAAAAGGGGCTTGGGCGCTTATCATATATAATATGGTCAGTCTAGGGCATTGTGCTGCTTGATAGGGCAATGTCGCTGACCTCGGCTCTGCCAGTGGCCATTAAACCTTTAAACCTTCAATCATAGTAAAAATTTGCTAAATAAACAAACAAGTAGATACAAAATTTAAATGGGAATATATAACCTGCTGGGCAAAAATATTTAATGCATTTTTTTTCTTGTTTTATTCTCTCCTTAACGGTATATCTCAAAGAACTTTCTCCCCTCATATATCCCCACCTTTGACCCATTCCCCTTCAAGTAGCCTAGATAGCTTATCACGTTTTCAATCGTATTCTGCTCTACGAAATCCTTTCTTTTCCAAATGCTTGATAAACAGCAAGTTCTATAATTGCATGCGTGAGCATCTCCGTTGCAGGTGCTTGATCATTCTTGTAGCTTCTTTCTCCATCTTTTTTAGATTAATTACGAACGTGTGCCTCTTTCCTAAGAATATTCTCAATCCTTATCTGCAGATGTACCTTTCATACATGCCTCTCCATCTCATCCGTCTTCATTAGCATCACTGCATCTCTCGATTTTTCCTTCTTTTGTTCTCCAATTCGTTTGAAGGAGAATCTGCCGCATATTGCTGGAGTAAAAGGAATTACTTTATTTTTTGTAGGTATCTCGCTGCGAGTAAAAATTGCTTTTCTTTTAGAAGATGCCTATTAGTTTATAGGTTTTTTTCAACTCTAAAGTAATGCATTATTTTATTGAATGTTTGGCAGTCCGGTAATACTGCTAATCTGCTGTATTTTTTTCTTTTTTTAATGTTGTTTATTCGAGGATGATTTTACATCTAGATGGCAATCAATTCGCTTCTAGCTTCTTTTAATCAAACCAGTTGCAGGCATCTATCATGATTGAACTTTCAGCATACTGTACACCCTGTTGTAATCGGTATATAATTGCTTAAGAAAATACACAGAGTATCGTTAAGCTCAACCTCAGTTCGTAAATACCTTTAAGTCCTTGCAGCTCTTCTAGGAGAAGGACACTCCAAAATCTAACCATTGTGCTTTAGTCTTGGGTAGTGCCATAGCCTCTGTACCATGGTCTTCCACTGTCTTAGGTTAGAGTTCTCTTGCTTGAGGGTACACTTGGGCACACTATTCTATCTTATTTCTCTTCCTCTTGTGTTGTTAAAGTTTTTATAGTTTGTACAGGAAATATTTATTTTAATGTTACTGTTCTTAAAATATTAAATTTTTCCTTGTTTCCTTTCATCACTGCGCTATTTTTCCCTGTTGGAGCCCCGGGGCTTATAGCATCCTACTTTTTCAACTAGGGTTGTAGCTTAGCAAGTAATAATAATAATTCCATCTTTGGTTATGAACCTGATCTGAGAATCCCAATATTTCTCTTGATTTACATGTTATATTTGGTATCAGATGTCTTTAATGCGGAGTTCATATAATTTAATCGGCTAATTTGTAAGCAGCAGACAATTAACCACTTTGCAAATGTAATGTTAGGTGCTTAGTTTTGCAAAGAACATGTCATGCCACCTAGATTAAAACCATACTAATGTCGTGTATATAGATTATTGCATTTCAGGTTTTTTCTAACTTATGATCAATGAATAATTACCGTAATTTTCCTAATTTTCCATACTATAATTAAGATTTATTTTCGTTTTATATCAAAAAATTGTTATAGAAATGTAAGTATAAAAAAATCTTTGTGTCAAAAGTCGTCACTAGAAATTGTTTATACTTCAGCTGAATATATAACGTAATTTAATAACTGAAAATTATCCAGATAGGTAATATGATTCACATAAATTTATGTTTTTACTAATTGGTAAATATTCTAAATAGAAATCCAGGAGTGAGATTTCATTATTATGATTAAGATGCCTTTTTTATATGTAGGTCATATGGTTTAGTTCGTCGAAAAATCTAACGCACAGATGAATAGAAACGAGAAATTACGTGAGAGAGAGAGAGAGAGAGAGAGAGAGAGAGAGAGAGAGAATCAGTATTCACAGAAAAAGTTATAAGAAACTTTTTCTTGGGTTTTAGAAGAGTTAAACTAATGAGTCTGAGATGCAATAGGCCTACAGTTTTACATTTCGCACAATCCCGAAATCAAATATTTTTGCCATTACTGAAGAAAATGAGAGAGAGAGAGAGAGAGAGAGAGAGAGAGAGAGAGAGAGAGAAGGCTTAAGGAAGCCCACACAAGATTTCGAAGGTAAGGGCGAATCGGCCGTCCGAAGTGTCCGAAAGTGCACCAGAGAGCTCTTGAAGGAATTCACCGTCAGCTGTCGAGTTGACATAGCTGGGTCGAGCCTTGTAAAATGGTGCATTAAAGGGAGCCAAAGAAGACCTTGAAGGAGGATTTAAAAAAGATCTCTACACACGTCACGGTAAAGAATTTGTGGAGAGAGAGAGAGAGAGAGAGAGAGAGAGAGAGGTAACTTCAACAACTTGAGAGAGAGAGAGGCAACTTCAACAGCTTCAGAGAGAGAGAGAGAGAGAGAGAGAGAGGTAACTTCAACAACTTGAGAGAGAGAGGCAACTTCAACAGCTTCAGAGAGAGAGAGAGAGAGAGAGAGAGAGGGGGGGGGCAACTTTAACAGCTGCAGAGAGAGAGAGGGAGGTGAAACTTCAACAGCTTCAGAGAGAGAGAGAGAGAGAGAGAGAGAAGCAACTTCAACAGCTTGAGAGAGAGAGAGAGAGAGAGAGAGAGAGAGAGAAGCAACTTCAACAGCTTGAGAGAGAGAGAGAGAGAGAGAGAGAGAGAGAGAAGCAACTTCAACAGCTTCAGAGAGAGAGAGAGAGAAACTTCAACATCTTCCAATGTGAGACAATATATTTGCAATGGCTGATTGTGAAAACGATCCTAGGTTTTTTTTTTCTTCCGAAGGGTGACCTTCTGTTGGAGTGGTTCCTCTTGATGGACCCGTCCTCGCACCCTTAGTATTTGTAAGTCGAGAGTGAGGCCCTTCCGAATACTCTCGGGGGGATGAGTTCACGTGGGCGGTCGACAAATAGCTCTTACCAAATATACCATAAAGGAGGCAATGTCGAGTTGTTTTGACACCTCTTGTTCTCCTTTCGTTTTGGTCATGCGCTGGTTTCTCGATTCAAAGATATTTTACTCGTGTTTTACATCCTGGTGGTAAGTTTCTCTCTCTCTCTCTCTCTCTCTCTCTCTCTCTCATTGGAAGATATTGCCTTAGCAAAAGGAAACTGCTAATTTTCTCTCTCTCTCTCTCTCTCTCTCTCTCTCTCATTGGAATATATTGCCTTAGCAAAAAAAACTATGCTAAATTTATTCTCTCTCTCTCTTTCTCTCTCTCTCTCTCTATCTCTCTCATTGGAAGATATTGCCTTAGCAAAAGGAAACAGCTAATTTCTCTCTCTCTCTCTCTCTCTCTCTCTCTCTCTCTCTCATATTGAAAGATATTGCCTTAGCAAAAGGAAACTATGCTCTCTCTCTCTCTCTCTCTCTCTCTCTCTCTCATATTGAAAGATATTGCCTTAGCAAAAGGAAACTATGCTCTCTCTCTCTCTCTCTCTCTCTCTCTCTCTCTCTCTTATTGAAGATATTGCCTCAGCAAAAGGAGCTTTGCTAAACTGGTATTACATGCGTTATTGAGCATAATTCATAATTGAAAGATGGTAGCTACAGAATGGCTTTTGATGTTAGTTTAATTCCATATGAAGTCTGCGATATAAAGAGCATAATTTAAATGTGAATACATCTAATTATCTCGAGATGATTGCAATTATATATTCTTATTTTTTCTTTATAAAAAGTGGAGTAAATTACGTCAAATAATTGTAATGTCTTGTGCAATGTGTAATTAAAACTTTTCTATATTATTATTATTATTATTATTATTATTATTATTATTATTATTATTATTACTACCACTACTAACTGAGTTACAACTCTAGTTGGAAAAGCGGGGATGCTATAAACCCAAGGGCTATGAACTCTATCGAAGAATACTGAACTTTCCAAGTAAACATTGCTGTAAACATTTTCACACCGGCTTCAAATCGAATTATAGTCCATTTTTTTAGCGAGGCAGATTTGCACAGACTCGCAGCGGTGCCTTTTTAGCTTGGAAAAGTTTCCTGATCCCTGATTGGTTAGAATTATCTTGTCCAACCAATCAGCGCTCAATAAACTTTTCCGAGCTAAAAGGGCACCGTTGCGATTCGTGCAAATCTGCCTCGCTAAAAAAAGTTAACTATAATTTCTCCCTACCTGGAATTCCTCTCTTAATGAATGAACTTCCATATAAACTGATGAAACTATAAATATCTTCCTTTTGATTGAAGTCAACTTATACACCAATCAAGAAACCGCTAGATTCAAATGTATTCAATACACTTTACCCTTGTGATATATTTTATCCTAAACGTGAATTGAAATAAAAAGAGGCCTTATATGCCCGAATTAAAACAAAAAATAGGCTTTATATGTCTGAATTAAAACAAAAAGAGGCATTTTATACTTGAAATAAAAATAAGAGGCATGGCTTGTTTGAATTAAAACAAAAAGAGGGATTATATGCCCGAATTAAATAAAAAAGAGGGATTGTATGCTCAAATTAAAAAAGACATTATATGCTCGAATTAAATGAAAAGAGGGATTATATGCTTAAATTAAAACCGAGACATTATATGCTCGAATTAAAACAAGAAGAGGCATTATATGCTCGAATTAAATAAAAAAAAGAGGAATTATATGCTCGAATTAAAACGGACATTATATGATCGAATTAAAACAAAAAGAGGCATTGTATGCTCGAATTAAAAAAAGAGGCATTGTATGCTCGAATTAAAAAAAAAAAGAGGCATTGTATGCTCGAATTAAAACAAAAATAAAGGCATTATATGTTCGAATGAAAAGAAAAGGTCATTATATGCTCGAATTAAAACAAAGAGTAATAATATGCTCGAATTAAATAAAAAAAAAGACTAATTATATGCTCGAATTAAAAAAAAAGACATCTGCTCGAATTAAAACAAAAATAAAGGCATTATATGTTCGAATGAAAAGAAAAGGTCATTATATGCTCGAATTAAAACAAAGACGAATAATATGGTCGAATTAAATAAAAAAAAAAAACAATTATATGCTCGAATTAAAACAAAAGAAGGCTTTATATGATATGCAAATATTAAAATGGGTCATCCTTCCCTGACTGTTTGTATTAATGTGTCGTCAGCTGGGATTGCAAGGGGCGGATTGCCAAGATGAATCTCAGGGCTTCAGGAACCTTTCCCCCTCTCTCTTCTTCCCGCCCCCCTCTCTCTCCCCCCCCCCCTCAAACCAGCTGTTGGTTTGTGGACACAAGAGTCTCACTCGATACTGACGGGTACATTTGGCCGGCAGATTGCATTCGCGGCCAAATTAGGAACCTCAAATGGTAGAAAAAAAAGGTCTTAACGATCATCAACTCCATCTTCGCGTCGACTGAGCTGTCGTCACTATTTTTCCTTCGGCTTCTCTCTCATCCTTCTTCTCCCCCTCCTCCTCCTCCTTCCCCTCCTATCCATTCCCCTTTCCTCCTATCCACTCCCTAATCATTCAGCTATTCTTCCTACTGCTGCATCAGTTTTTTTTTTTTTGTTTTTTTTTTTTGCTTACTACAATATTTCTCTCTATTTCATCTCTTCAACCATTTATTATTATTATTATTATTATTATTATTATTATTATTATTAGCAAAGCTACAACACTAGTTGGAAAAACAAGATGCTATAAGCCCGAGGGCTCCAACAGGGAAAAACAGCCAAGGGAAGAGAGGAAATATGGAAATAGATAAACGATATAAGGAATAACGAACTAGTAATTATTTCAACCACTTCTTAATTCCTATTAAATTATCTTTTCCTTATTTATAATTTTGTCCACTTACTCTCTTGCAAGCCTTCTTTTATCTTTTTTCTCTTCTTGC
>NC_090738.1:29969810-29972310 GCF_036898095.1 Palaemon carinicauda | reverse complement strand
ATATATATATATATATATATATATATATATATATATATATATATATATATATATATATACATACATATACATATAATTATATGTATATGTATATTATATATACATATATACATATATGTATATATATATATATATATATATATATGAATATATAATGTATATATATACATATATACATATATGTATATGTATATATATATACACATATATATATAGTGTGTGTGTGTGTGGTTTTGACATCAATTATCATAAATACTAACAAAGTATTGAGTTATTGGTCTGCTTATTAGGTATCTGTTAGTAATAGAATGGAGTGAAATATGCGATGAAACAAAGAATATGTTATTTTCATAAGTGATGAACAGTGATAAAAGTAATAAATGAATGTTCGAAAATATTAGTAATAATCTTAATTAGGTGAACACTCCGAACACGATACTTGAACTGTTCCACGTCTTGAAATCAGGTCGTTTGTATAATTCTACGTTTTGAAAAAAAAAAAAAGCTAGCAGCATAACTCTCAAGTTTGTAACGTCAAGTAGGTATATTATAATGATTTTAAAGGGTTATTAATATACCATTGTTATATCTCTAATGTAACCTTGTGTCAATACTGAGAAAAAAATTAAGATGTACTATTGCTGCTGCCACATATTTTGTATATCTGTAGGTCTTAAATTATTTTTTTATCTGCAGCTATCCATTACCGTATTATTTCATATCTATGTCTGGTGTTATCTTTTACAATACTCATTACATATGCTGGTGACCTTGGAATACTGTGCTCAATCTGCTAATGACGTACTGTAAACAATGGTGTTATTGCATATCTTATCTTTGTATACTAATGTCATAAGCGTAACAATACTGTACCCGTATGGTAACTCTGTATTTGGCTTTTGCTGAAATCAAGCTTATTATTATTATTATGATGTATTATTATTATTATTATTATTATTATTATTATTATTATTATTATTGTTATTATTATTATTATTATTATTATTATTATTATTATTATTATTATTATTGTTATTATTATTATTAAAACAGAGAATGCAATCTTGGAAGTACAGGGTGGTTTTAGAAGAGGTAGGGGTTGTATGAATCAGATTTTTACAGTTAGGCAGATATGCGAGAAATATTTAGCAAAAGGTAAGGAGGTGTATGTTGCGTTTATGGATCTGGAGAAAGCATATGATAGAGTTGATAGGGAAGCAATGTGGAATGTGATGAGGTTATATGGAGTTGGTGGAAGGTTGTTGCAAGCAGTGAAAAGTTTCTACAAAGGTAGTAAAGCATGTGTTAGAATAGGAAATGAAGTGAGTGATTGGTTTCCGGTGAGAGTGGGGCTGAGACAGGGATGTGTGATGTCGCCGTGGTTGTTTAACTTGTATGTTGATGGAGTGGTGAGAGAGGTGAATGCTCGAGTGCTTGGACGAGGATTAAAACTGGTAGGCGAGAATGACCATGAATGGGAGGTAAATCAGTTGTTGTTTGCGGATGATACTGTACTGGTAGCAGACACAGAAGAGAAGCTTGACCGACTAGTGACAGAATTTGGAAGGGTGTGTGAGAGAAGGAAGTTGAGAGTTAATGTGGGTAAGAGTAAGGTTATGAGATGTACGAGAAGGGAAGGTGGTGCCAGGTTGAATGTCATGTTGAATGGAGAGTTACTTGAGCAGGTGGATCAGTTTAAGTACTTGGGGTCTGTTGTTGCAGCAAATGGTGGAGTGGAGGCAGATGTACGTCAGAGTGAATGAAGGTTGCAAAGTGTTGGGGGCAGTTAAGGGAGCAGTAAAAAATAGAGGGTTGGGCATGAATGTAAAGAGAGTTCTGTATGAGAAAGTGATTGTACCAACTGTGATGTATGGATCGGAGTTGTGGGGAATGAAAGTGACGGAGAGACAGAAATTGAATGTGTTTGAGATGAAGTGTCTAAGGAGTATGGCTGGTGTATCTCGAGTAGATAGGGTTAGGAACGAAGTGGTGAGGGAGAGAACGGGTGTAAGAAATGAGTTAGCGGCTAGAGTGGATATGAATGTGTTGAGGTGGTTTGGCCATGTTGAGAGAATGGAAAATGGTTGTCTGCTAAAGAAGGTGATGAATGCAAGAGTTGATGGGAGAAGTACAAGAGGAAGGCCAAGGTTTGGGTGGATGGATGGTGTGAAGAAAGCTCTGGGTGATAGGAGGATAGATGTGAGAGAGGCAAGAGAAATAGGAATGAATGGCGAGCGATTGTGACGCAGTTCCAGTAGGCCCTGCTGCTTCCTCCGGTGCCTTAGATGACTGCGGAGGTAGCAGCAGTAGGGGATTCAGCATTATGAAGCTTCATCTGTGGTGGATGATGTGGGAGGTTGGGCTGTGGCACCCTAGCAGTACCAGCTGAACTCGGTTGAGTCCCTGGTTAGGCTGAAGGAACGTAGAGAGTAGAGGTCCCCTTTTTGTTTTGTTTCATTGTTGGTGTCGGCTACCCCCCAAAATTGGGGGAAGTGCCTTG
>NC_090738.1:29962310-29964810 GCF_036898095.1 Palaemon carinicauda | reverse complement strand
ACTGCTCTTTTTATTAATCTATTCTGCAGTAAATAAATTAAATATATAAGGTATCACCTCAAGAAAAATTGCCATGGAATTAATTATAATTCTTTCGTATAACTGTTATTTCTCTTGATATTTCTTCTTAATATGATTGGCCTTAATTTATCATTGTTAACGTTTTATTTCTTCTTTAATTTCGCATTTGTTATCTCTGCCTTTAAATAACCTGTTAAAAAAAACCGTTGTTTTTATAAGAAATTCTCCTTAAAAATATGCTTTTCTCAACCGTATTTCAGTAAAATACAGAGGACCGTAATTTAACCCTACTTTGTTAATATCTTTTACGGGTTGTTGATCGTAATATCAATCCTTAACGTCAATATATCAGTTTTTAAAACAGTAAATGCCTGGCAACATTTATTGCAGGATTTTTACCGTTTTTTAAAGCAAATTTTTAAGTGTATATAGTTTATGCAATATTGACATTTCAAAATGATGAGTTTCATTTCAAAATAAAACGATCAACAGCTTATACATTATTTTAGACATTTCATAAATTTGTTATTTCCGTTACATTTTTTCAAGATTGGGGTTATAAAGGGTTTAAAGTTACGAAAACACTATGACATTATGGCATATCAGCAGGATATCCTGTTGGTTAATATGCAAAGATTAAACAATTATCTTTTAAGAATATCTACAAATTATAAAAAAAAAAAAAATAGCGAGACCACGTGTCCCAACAACAGAAGAAAAACCTAGTAAATAGATACTTTTAGTGTAATTAAAAAAAAAAACTATACTAGTTTACATACAAAATACCATATTTATTCGTTTTCTGTGGATGTAAACTTCATGTTATTTACCTAGTGGAGTTTAGAATACAATGCAACATATGAAAGTATCTGACTTACAACGAAGAACCCAATGGTCAATAATGAGTTATAAGTTCTTCCTTAGCTATAAGTTCTCCTTCATATTACATATTATGGGTCGTGGTGGCCTATGTGGTAACGTCCCTGACTGGTGATCACCAGACTGGATTTCAAGTCCTGCTCAAACTTGTTAGTTCTTTGGTTGCTGCAACCTCGCCATCCTCCCACTGCCTTAGCGCAAGAGCCCATGGCTTGCACCTTCTGTGCAAGTCGCTCTACTGCTTGATTGCTTGCTCGCCATCCTAGTGAGCGAAGGATGTGGGTTTGGGGAAGTCTATAGGTCTAATATAGGTCTAGACACATGCTGAGTCATCAGCAGCTATTGCCTGGCCCTCCTTGGTCCTAGCTTAGGTGGAGAGGGGGCTTGGGCGCTGATTATATTTATATGGTCAGTCTCTAGGGCACTGTGCTGCTTGATAGGGCTATGTCACTGACCTTTGCCTCTGCTATTCATGAGTAGCCTTTACACTTTTAAACCTGTATATCCCCAAAACAACCACGTAAAAATGAATTTTGTTTTCCAAAGACCAGATGGTTTCTAACCTATGCTTTTATAACCTCTTAAGATACAACGCATCGAGGACTTGTGAGCATCCAGCCAAAACATCTCTGGCTGAACTGCGGAGAGCAGGGATGTTGCTTTGGGGGAAGGAGAGGATCTGGAAATGAAGGGGGGGGGGAACTATCATCTCCTCAAGCTAAGGCAGAAGAGTCATTAAGTCTCCTCATTTGGTGTTATGGCCTATTAGTCCGCCATGCCATGTTGCGGTTCGAAGCCGCGTGACCTTACGTCGACGTCTTTGTATTGCGCCGCCCTCTGTGACACAAACACGTCCTCAGGTGCGTCCGTCAGGGTGGGCCAGTCCACGCGGCTTTTTCGGCTGAGGGTGTTGTTGGCGGAGTTTGCCGACTCGTGGAACAAAGCGGTTTTTTTTATCGCCAATTGCTGAAAAGGCTTTATCGCCTGTATCTCCGGGAGATTTTCCGATAGACAATATCGCACCGTTTTCCGGTAGAATCGAGATCATGAAATTCGGTGCATACTTCTTCGGGTTCATGAAAGCGTCTTGTAAATTCAAGCTAATACTGTATTCGGTTTCCATTCATTCCAATTTAATTGTGCATGTAAGGTTTTATTTGTTTTGCCACATGAACTCTGTGTGTTTGCTTGTAATGTGGATATATATATATATATATATATATATATATATATATATATATATAAATATATATATATACATATATATATAAATATATATATATATATATATACATATATATATACATAATATATATATATATAATGTATATATATATGTATATGTATATGTATATATATATATATATATATATATATATATATATATATATATATATATATATATATATATATATATTATTACGGCCACTAACTCGTAAAGATAACAACAAAGTAAGGTATAATTACGGATGTCTGTATTTAACTGAAATACGGCTGAGAACATTATATTTTTTACGGAGTTTCCCATTAAAATTACGGGTGTTTTAACAGTTTATCCTAATATTCTTTATGCTTTACATCCTTATACTAGCATTCATTA
>NC_090738.1:29947310-29957310 GCF_036898095.1 Palaemon carinicauda | reverse complement strand
AAGGGTATCAAAAACATAATTCCAGTTTGTCAGGATTATCAGATAGATTTATATCAACAACTAGGAAACCGATAAAAATCATTGTTTGACTCGTAGTATTGGCAACTGATGCGGTGTAGTATTGATGAAGAAAACGTTAATAAAAGTTATAGAAAATTCTATAAATCAAGAGGGAAGTTAACATTATATTCCCGATGTTGTTTCTAGTCTGTGACCCATTAGGTGGCCGATTCAAATTCTTAAAGAAGTTATCGACCGTAAGAGCTATTGCAAATAATAATGCAATATTAGAAAACAAATGACATGATCAATTCAGTCTTAGATGATAACTTAATCTATAATTGCATCACTAGTAAAAAGGTCTATGTTAATGAAAAACAATAACGCGAGATAATCGTATCTTAATTCTTGATGAATTAAATAAAACTGAAGACCAAGCAGACGAGATTGCGAACACGCCAGTAAAACAATAGATAAATCACCGTGCAAAATCACTTGAATGAAGTCCTGCCCGAACAAGCAGACGATGCAAGCACGCCGATAAGAAGTCGTACAAAGTAAACAAAAGGCGATAAGGCATCGCGCATCGGAGAGTCATTCATCACGGCGAAGTATCGCTGTCATAACACACGTTCCAAAACAAGATGACGAAAACAAACTGTTCGCAGACGAGGCTCATTTAAGGAACGCGAAATAAAAAAAAATTATATATTCTGGCCATTGAACCCACACTGCTAAATCACTCCACGTCAAAGGAAAGACCCGTGTTTGAACAGAAGTGGCGAGCGGATTCCTCGTGCGTTTACCGCAGTTGTTAATTTTTATGATTTATGACTTGTGAAAGTTTGGTCGGGCCTATCAAGATGGCGCTGCGTTTAACGGGGAAAAATAAACAAACTTTTTCATCTATTAACTTTCTTCTATCCCATTCGTATGGGATAACACGGTTGCCTTCTTTTGAAGGACTTTGCCCTGCCTGACATCGCTTAGCATAAAGTAAAATAAAAACTGTTGTTAGCTGCATTGGCTTTAGGTTAAAGCTGGTTATATTCATATTTTGTCATTAATCCATACTACTAAATAACATTTGTAGAATCTCGTAGGCCATACTTGGAGGATTTTCTCTTAAATGTGAAGAGAAAACTGTAGTTAAACCAACATTTTATTATATTGATGCTGATGTTTGAATCCACTGACGCAACATTTTAACATAAGTAATTACCAATATCAATATCATATGAATTTAAAAAAAATTATACTGCGCTCCAGGCAATTGGAATTTTCAAAAGTGCCAAGTCGAAAAACAATGCATTGTTATGCCTGCTTGCAATGCACCGTACATAGCTCACTGTAGGCAGTGATTGCATCTTTCTTGAAAGGGTTTGTGAAACCAAGGATCAGCTATTTCTATCAACATATGCAATTTCTATCTAAAACTTATCATTTGTAGTATTTAGATCAAGCTATTTCTCTCCATTGATGTTTGATCTAAGTATCTCTCCAGCTCTTCTTGGAGAATGACACTTCAAAATCAAACAATTGTTCTCTAAGTCTTGGGTAGTGCCATAGCCTCTGTACCATGGCCTTCCACTGTCTTTAGTTAAAGTTCTCTTGCTTAAGGGTAAACTCGGGCACTCTATTCTATCTTAAGTCTCTTCCTCTTGTTTTGTTGAAGTTTTGATAGTTTATATAAGGAATATTTATTTTAATGTTGCTGTTCTTAAGATATTTTATATTTCCTTGTTTCCTTTCCTCACTGGGCTATTTTCCCTGTTGGAGCCCCTGGATTTATAGTATCCTACTTTTCCAACTAGGGTTGCAGTTTAGCAAGTAATAATAATAATAATAATAATAATAATAATATAACATGTGCAAATCCTGTAGAGAATTATGGATATAAATGTGGTTGGTGTAGCTCCATGTAGAACACTGGACTTGCATCTGCAAGGGCAGTGGTGTGCTGATCCAAGCTTATCGCGTAATATAGTCCATTTCTTTTAGCGATGCATATTTGCACTGACTCGCAGCGGTGCCCTTTTAGCTCGAAAAAGTTTCCGGATCGCTGATTGGTTGGACGAGATGATTCTAACCAATCAGCGATCAGGAAACTTTTTCGAGCTAAAAGGGTACCGCTGCGAGTCGGTGCAAATATGCATCGCTAAAAGAAATGGACAGTCTAGTCAAATTAGGAAATAAAAATGAAAAAATTCATAACAAGGTGAAAATTGGTGAATGTTTTCTACAGACAATTAGAAATAACATATCAAAAGTCCCCATCCGTCCACCCTGAGCTTCGTCCGCCATCTTGAAAAATGGCCGCCAAATTTCAGTTTTTTGCAATTTCCATGGAAACCATTGATCTTAGGAAAATAACTGCCTTATACATTATTGTTCACCATAATATTTTCTACAAAATATGTTCAATGCATATTTTTGCTATGAATGATAGTTTTAATGATATTCTCGGTTTTGTAACCACATTAAATTGTGTGAGCATGCCCATGTGAATTTATTCACTTGCTTTTGATCTGATACTTGGCTATTTTTTTTTTTTTTTTTTTTTGCACTATAGTATTTTCTAAATGGTTATCCTTTTTGTTTTGTTTTTATTTCAGAATATACTTTAAAAATGGAAGGAACCACAGATCAAAGTGAATTATGTGTACTTTGCAAAGAACGCTTAATAGAAAGTGGAAATGTTTGTGTTAAGAAAGCTATGTCGACACTTGTTGAAGCAAGTACGAAAAGAGGAGATGATAAGTGGCAAAAGTGGGTTAATTTATCAACTATTCAAGTACACATAAAATGCAGAAAAAACTATACTAGAGAAAAGAGTATAAAAGCAGCTTATAAAAAAAGATACAACTGACCAGGAGGAAACAGGGTCACCCATTAAACAGAAAATTAGATCAAAAGAAACGTGTTTGATTTCAAGAAAAAGTGTATATTTTGTTTTCAAGAGTGCTGTGAAAAAGAGGAAAAGAAAAAACCTTTCCATAGACGGCAAGTAGTTAGTAGAGTAATGACCTTAGACTTTGGAAAAAAATGTGCTGGATAAATGCATCAATCGTAATGATGACTGGGGCAAAAAAGTAAAAGCAATTATAGTTGGTGTTCATTGTTTGGTTGCAGAAGAAGCAAGATACCATAGGTCATGTAGCTCCAAGTTTTTTTCGAAGCAACACTTAAATCCGTCAGGTAAACGTGGACGACCCGATGATGAAGATATAGAAACTGGCTTAGAGAAAGTTTGTTCATATATGGAAGACAGTGATGACTGTCAATTTACTTTGCAGGAATTGTTAGATGTGATGCATCAGAACCAATCTTGCAGGACACGTGGAAGCTATCTGAAAACCAAATTACAAGAAAAGTATGGAAATGATGTTATCATAACTACCCTCTAAAGAAAGATTCCCATTATATGTTTCCGCAAATCAGGAGATAAATTGCTATGTAATTCTTGGTATAATGAAAAACTCCATAGTGAGAAAGAAGAGCGAATGAGGATTGTTAGAACTGCAGCAGCTATTATTAAAGAGGACATCAAGTCAAAGGTGTACGACTCCAGCAACTATACTTCTCCTGAGGGACTCTTTAATAATGTTGAAAACAACATACCTGATTCTCTTCAAGTTTTATTACATGAAATAATTGAAAAAGGAGGAAAGGGAGATACAGACAACAAACACAGGGTATGCTCTGCTATAGCTCATTCAATCCTACAAGCAGTCCGTCCAAGAACATTTGCCTCTCCGATCCTACTCGGAGTAGCTGTTTACGTACACAGGAAATTTGGATCAAGACTCCTGGTACATATTTTACATAAACTGGGATTGTCTACTGGATATAATGAAGCACAACGCTTTGAAGCATCTTGTATGAAAACTACCCCTCCTAATATTTTGCCTTATAGTTTCATGCAGTTTGTTTTTGATAATGCAGATTTTGATGTGCACACAATAGATGGGTTTCACACATTTCACTGCATGGGAGGCATTGAATGTGTAACACCAGCAGGCTCAATGATTAAATCAGAAGTAATTGAAAGACTGAAAAAATGCCATCTGCTAGAGAAATTTCTTCGTGTTCATCTATAACAGTGAAACCCTTCACAAGTTATAGTGAAAGTGGACTGAAAAGGATTGAAATTGAGGATCTAAAGTAACCTACATCAAATCCTAGTGAAAAAATTACAACGTCATCTTGTCATTTGCTATGGTTGAGTGGGAAATTTAAGGATATTCCACACTGGAATGGATTTATGGATGCTATCAATAATAGCGAGGACTTTGATACGACGTCCATTCGCTTCTTGCCTTTCCTTGATTTAAAGGCTACCTCTTCTGATGCAATAAACAGCGTGTTACATTTTGCCTCTGATTCATGTAGAAAAGCGAGTAAGAGTGTGACATGTGTTACTTTTGACCAGCCACTATATTGGAAGGCAAGAGAGATTGTGTCCTCTACTGAAAACAGTTTGAATTTAGGTAATGTTTTCGTGCGACTAGGTGGTTTTCATCTCTTAATGTCATTTATTGGTTCTATTGGGTACATCATGGCCGGTAGTGGATTAAAAGAAGTGTGGGAGCCAGTTTATGCACCTAAATCTACAGACAAAATGATGACAGGACACAGCTTTGCCAGAGCCCTTCGAGCACATCTGTTAACATATGCTGCATTGGGCCAGCTTCTTTTAGATGGTGCAACCATTTCTGATGAGGATAAACAAGAGGTTCAGTCCATGCTTCAGCAGTATGATAACAAAACATTGACTGCAACATCAGTAAAGGAATCGGCTATCATAGATAGCATTGTAAAGAAATTTAACACTCATGTGCAAGAAGTTGCCTTAAGGGGGGAAACAGCAATGCTTTGGATACAATATTTCCAGATGGTGACTGTGATGCTACACTATATAGAGGCTGAAAGACTAGGAAATTGGGAATTACAACTACTGTGTGTTCAAGAGTTTATACCTTACTTTCATGCAGCTGGTCACTTAGCTTATGCAAAATCGTGCCACCTATACTTGCAAGAGATGCATGATTTACACCAGCATATGCCTGATGAAGATTTTGTCAAGTTTACAAAGAAAGGATTTTTTACAATCAGGCGCTCAAACAAGAATTGGGCTGGTCTATGGTCAGATCTTACTGTTGAACAAACGCTAATGAGGACCATGAAGACCTCAGGAGGGCTGACACATGGGCGAGGGATAACCGATAGTGTATTGAGTCGGTGGATTCTTGGCATGCCAGATACATGTGAAATGTGCACCAAAGTTGAGGAGTTTTGTGGATTGAGAAGTTCGTATAGTGAACAGCACATTGAACTACGACCTTCAAGGATTGTGAGAGATAATGAAGATACAGAAAAGATTTTGCAGTGGTTTCTGTCTCATCCACCCTTTTCAGACAATAAGGAGATTATGTCACTTGCAACTGGGATAACTGGTGATAATGAAATAAACTGCTACAAAAGCTATGTGTTACCTCTGGCAACAATAAACTCAAGTGTCACAATACGAGAAGATATTGTTCCTGTTGATACAACTCTTCTGTTTCAAAGAATAATACATACATTAGACACTAGTACTGCTGATCTGCAAGATTATTTTCAGTACGAGCTTGCCCCAATGCCACCTACATTATTTACTGAACAGGGCATGAGAAAGACCAACAAAGCTGCAATGTATAGTGTGTTCAATGATAAGAGTACTAGTACATTTCAGTATCTGGATGAAGCAGTTTTCATCGTAGATGGAGGTTTTCTACTTCATCGTGTTGTGTGGCCATCACACATTCAAGGACTCACTTATGATGAGGTCTATGAGGCATACATCTCATACATCAAACAGTATTACCACACAAAGGCAGTCATTGTGTTTGATGGATACGGTGACTCAAAATCTAGTACAAAGTATGCAGAGAGACAACGCAGATCACGCACATTGCAAACTACTGATACGATTTTTTACCCCAACACCAAATTATGCATTAGTCAAGAAAAAATCCTATCAAATGAGCATAACAAATCGCGATTTATCAGCCAGTTGTCCAGAAAACTAGCTGAAAATGGTATGTCGGTGAAACAAGCACCTGATGATGCAGATTTATTAATTATACAGACAGCTATACGAGTGTTTGAACTCTGAGAACACCATAGCTGTTGTTGGAGAAGATGTTGACCTTCTTATACTTCTGACTGCACTGACACCAGAAAGCAGAAATATTACTTTCTTGAAACCTGGTCGTGGAAAAGTGCCTGCCCGACACTGCAATTCTTCTGATCTACAAGCTTCACTTGGTTCACTAAAGGATTACATTCTTTTCATTCATGCTGCCAGTGGGCGTGACACAGTTTCGTCTCTCTTCGGACAAGGGAAGCTTAAACTATTCAGACTTTTACGGAACAAAGAAAGACTAAGAAAGCATGTAGATGTATTTAATAGCAAGACATCAACACAGAAATCAGTGGTTGATGCAGGAGAGAAGTTACTTATTGCCCTATATGGAGGTCGTGATGAAGAATTTGAGCTAAATTCATTTCGATTGAAGTGCTTTAGGAGAGCAACAGTACGTTGTAAAAGGCAAGTAAAACTTGAAAGACTTCCCCCAACAGCAGAAGCATCAAAACAACATTTTCTTCGTGTGTACCATCAGGTTCAACTATGGCAGAGCAATCCACTACCCCCTGAGAAGTGGGGATGGATAAAAGGTACTGATGGCTTGGTTCCTGTCACCACAGAATTACCACCCGCACCTGAGAAGTTGCTACATTTGATATCGTGCACATGCACAAAGAACTGTGTACGGAACAGCAGCTGTGTAAAAGGGGGTCTAAAAACTTCCATCGTATGTGTATGTTGTCGAGGGGTTTCTTGCTCAAACTCTATAATCCAATCCGAGGAAGAACTAATGGATGAACTGGAGACTTCCTCACGTGATACTGATGAAAGTGACAATGAAGATCATGAAGAATCTGTTGAACCAGAAGAAATATGTCATGCAAACCAACAGGAAATTAGCTGTGAAGAACCAGTCAATAATTCAGGTACGGCAAAATCAAGTGTTTTACCATTTACTTCTACTTCAGTGGAGCCGCTAGAGCGTCCAAGGAAATCGTTAAGATCACAGATTTAGTGTAAGAAATTGTATATGTGACAAGGAGAGTATCAAGATTGTTGTGGATTAGTCCTAAAGGGGAAACCACATTAAAAAGAAACGCGCCTACGTACTTTACCTCATGGGTGGTGTGGAAAAAAATACGAATTTAAAATATTGTGCTCGCAAAAACATGATATAGCTTGCAAACTATCACTTGTACAGTACATATGCATGAAACCTCTTTTGTAGAGAATTTGGTGAGCTTTAATAATGTACTGAATAGTCATTTTCGTCAGACTAACCGTTTTCATGAAAAAAGCAAAAAAAGGAAATTTGGCGGCCATTTTCCAAGATGGCGGACAAAGCTCAAGGTGGATCAATGGGGACTTTTGATATGTTATTTCTAAGTGTCTAAAGAAGACATGTGCAAAATTTTAGCTTGTTATGATTTTTTTCATTTATTTCACTAAAATATGACTAAAATGACTGGAC
The DNA here is from genome assembly GCF_036898095.1 of Palaemon carinicauda. Lineage (NCBI taxonomy): Eukaryota > Metazoa > Arthropoda > Malacostraca > Decapoda > Palaemonidae > Palaemon > Palaemon carinicauda. Next base: position 29,949,709 of record NC_090738.1, on the reverse strand, counting down.
TATATAGTCCACCCAGTAGTTAATGGATGTTAGTGTTGGCTGGAATAAAAAAATTGCTCTCGGTAGCGAACCTATCATAAGAATACTTTCAGGTTACCGTAAAGCTTTACAAGCTTATTATTATTATTATTATTATTATTATTATTATTATTATTATTATTATTATTATTATTATTATTAAGGATGATAGCTATATAAATGATTTTCATCAATTTATTATCATTATCATTACTACAGCAGTCATCGTTATTATCCTATTTTTTAACTATTATCTTTAATGTTGTAAAGCTAATAAGCACAATCTTCATTATCATCATAAATAAATCCTTAATACGTTTCATTAGCATAGTATAGACATGTATCTCATAACTGACAGCGATAGTAATCATCATCATCATCATGGTATATCACAAAGAAATCAGAGCTGTGTACCTCACACTTATGATCATCATCAATAATCATTATCATCATCATCGTTTAACAATTCAGTATAGTAGTTTATGAATGTCGCCAACAAGAACTTGTTTATTTGGCCAAAGAGAAAATTAATAATTTTAATGCAAATAATCTTCCAGATCAATCATTATTAGTGGTTTTTTGCAATCAAGAGATAAACTATTAGTTTAGTTTCTCTCTTCTGATTGACAGATAGACAGAGCCAAATATTTCCAGGTCCCATCAATCAAGAAATGAAAAAGGTTTGTCTTCTGTTCAAAACAGGTTATATTTCAAAATAGCTGAGTGATAGTGATTACCTCCTATTTTTGAGTAGTCGGATCTACAGTAGTTTAGAATGACTGAAAGTTAAAATAGTTCTTTGCTGTGAAATATTTTGTTATTGAATGTTCTATGGATCAGCAAATTATCTGGTTTTCTAAGTCATCGCTACGACCATTTTATATTTTTCTTTTACTTCATGCAAAATCCTCAATTTCGTATATTAGATTAAGAACGTAATGACCGACAAAAACCTAGCTTTTAATGTAGAATTTATTAACTTGATTTTTTTTTATGAATATTAAACATAGAAAGGCCCAGAAGTTTTCCTTTTATCATTCTAGTTATAGAAATCTGCCCAAATTATTTATCTTCTAAAATTAAACAAATGAATCATCCAAGGATACAAAATTACAAATTAAACTTACACCCCACAACAACTCCATCTATTGACAAGTTTATTCATTACTGAAATTTGACAAAAAGTATGACTGTGAAGTTTGACATGAACTACGGCAAAACTAACTAACATTTACTCAAATCCAGTCTATTATATCTACAGCCTATTAATAAATAAACTAATTATTAATAATTGTAAGAAAAAAATCACTATACAGCCAAAGAAAAAATTTTTTTTTTTTTCATTGAGATGTATCATCTTTTTGCACTCGCAAATCCACACAACTCTTATTAATCATAACTTGATTTAGTCACATGTTTATGAAGACTGGTTATAAACTTCAAAATGATTTATTATTTTATGCGAATTTCGCTCACTATTAAACAGTTTTATAATTGGCAGTTTGCCAATCAATTAGTCATCCAAATCACTCGTCGAGAGACCTTTGCTAGATTTCAAGTACCATGACCCTTTTATCAGTGCCAATTCATTTCCGTCGGATCATTGCTTGTTGCCGTTCAACCATCATATCTAGTGACCTTTTCAATTGCAAGCAATGGCGAAAATCGTCTATGTGACATGTACCAAAGATCGATCTCCAAAGGCTATTCTTGAAGAACTTCAGCCTTTGGAGTTAATCAGTATCGTAGGACAGGCCGTTTGTATAACTGCCCTTGAACAACTATGTGATAGCATTAGCAATAACGAAGTTTGTTTTCACTTTAGCTAAACGCTCTAATCCTTAATCTCCTCTCCTTCCTCCGCCCACTGCCCCAAGTCCTCCTCCTCCTCCTCCTCCTCCTCTTCGAAGGCAGAAGCACAACAGTCACTCATCCCCATCCTTCAGCCTCAATGCCATGTCAATGGGCTTTCCTATGAATCTGTGCCACTCACTTAACTCGCTTAATTTATCACCTCGTCTGATAATCAGCCCTCACCATGGATACCTACCCCGGCCCATGCCAGACCCCCCAGAGAAGGGAATTCCCTCCCTACACCCTTGCTGATGGTACCCCTGCAGTAGCCCTCTCTAGGTCTCTCACCCTCCCGCGAAGCCGCATGCCACTACAAGCACGGGAAGTTAGCACTTGAGTGCCCCCCTGTGAAGCCAGTCAGGCGTGGCACCTGTTACCACATGGGGCATGACCCCGTCCCAACCCCTGACACCACAAATCAGTGACTTTAATTGAATAGGGGATATGCACTATGTATGCGTACGTGCTTTAGTTTTGGACAAGGCTTAACATTGTTTTTAAATGAAACGTGAAGAAAAACAACGACA
>NC_090738.1:29934810-29937310 GCF_036898095.1 Palaemon carinicauda | reverse complement strand
CACAAACACAAACACATACTCACATATGTATATATATATATATATATATATATATATATGTGTGTGTGTGTGTGTGTGTGTGTGCGTTTGTGTATATATATATATTAAATATATATTCATATGTATATGTGTTTGTATATATTTATATATATGTATAAGTATGCATATACATTATATACATATATGTATACATATATGTATATGTATGCATATACATATGTATACATATATGTATACATATATGTATATGTATGCATATACATATGTATACATATATGTATACATATATGTATATGTATGCATATACATAAGTATATAATACATATGTATACATATATATATATATTTATACATATATATATGTATACTGTATATATATTTATATGTATATATGTATTTATATATTTATATATATGTGTATATCAATATATATGCATATATATACGTACATACATACCTTCATGTATATATACACGTGTAAATGTATATTATGTATGCAAATGTAAATATACATATGCCTATAAATATATACAGTGTATAAATTGTTTATTAGTATTACCATTACAACTTGCAAGCGGATGCTTATGGGTATTAATATTTAGTATATATCAATATTTGAAAAAAAATAAAAACTCATCTCTGCTTGCGAAACATCCTCTGTGATACTAACTAATATTCATTTCTATATCTAATGATTCTTGGTGTTATTTATAATGTGCTTGTTCTATGAACAATGCCTTATATACGCATCGATCAGAGCTTCAGAGATATTATTATTATTATTATTATTATTATTATTATTATTATTATTAGCTAAGCTACTACCTTAGTTGGAAAAGCAAGATGCTATAAGCCCAAGGGCTCCAACAAGGAAAAAATGCCCAGTGAGGAAAGGAGATTGAGGAAATAAATAAACGATATTTTAAAAACAATAACATTGAAATAGAGATTTCTTCTATAAACTATAAAAAAGACTTATTGGCTCCAACAGGGAAAAAAGCCCAGTGAGGAAAGGAAATAGGGAAATAAATAAACAATATGTTATAAACTATAGATACATTAAAATAGATATTTCATTTATGAACTACAGAAAAGACTTATGTCAGCATGTTCAACATAAAAACATTTGCTGTAAGATTGAACATATTTTATCCTATATTCTAAATGAGAAGTTCATTATAGTTATAGTTGGCTTTGGATCGTTCATTCTCTAATTACAATAATTACTACAAAATTACACCCCTAGTAGGACAATAAAACAATCTCCAATAGAGTTTGTAGATTAGAAAACAAAGCCGGAAGAAGAATGTTGGGAGTTAAATGGCAGGACAGGATTAGAAATGAAACTATAAGAGAGATTACTCGAGTGTCATATGTGGATGAGATCATGGTAAGGGGTAGATGGAGATGGTTTGGACATGCTCTTCGCACTCCCCAAGAGAAATAAGTTCACCAAACTTTCAACTGGACTTCTCAAGGCACTGTAAGAGTTGGAAGACCCAGGCCTACGTGTCTGAGGACTATGAACCGTGAAGTGGGAGATGATGAATGGATTGATTTAATAGCTCAAGATAGAGACGACTGGCGAAATGTAACCGAGGCCCTTTGCGTCAATAGGCAACAGAGATGATGATGATGAATTTCATTTACCTATGTAATGTTTAATGTTATATTTATCCATCTTTAACTACAAATGTTGAAGCAAGATATCATGTGTGCATGTTTTCCAAGTTATGTTTCGAAATAGATCTGCTACATTTACATTTATTTTTATAACTAATAATAGATTTATATCAATCACGAATAAAGGGACGAAAGAGTAAGATTGACAACATCCTGATCTCGCGAGATTAAATTACGAAAAATTACAACAAATTCTACGATTTGTTGCCAGGATAATGTGTTATAATAACTTAGGGAAAGAACTCGATATAAAAGGATAGATTAGAGTTTTCCATTATAGGAATTTTCAGCAGAAGTACCATTCATGAGATTACACTTTTGTTGAACTCGTATGTTCCGCCTTCTTGGGGGGAGGGGGAGGGGGGGGTAGTCATTTCATGGTGAGAGCGGCTGCGTGTATGTGTATATGTGTAAATATTTATCCGTCATTTTTGACGGATCGCGAACACGTGTATGTATATGTATGTATATATATATATAATATATATATATATATATATATAATATATATATATATATATTATATATATATATATATATATGCACATAAATATATATATATATATATATATATATATATATATATATATTATATATATATATATATATGTATTATATATATATGCACACATATATATATATATATATATATATATATATATATATATATATATATATGTATGTGTGTGTGTGTGTGTGTGTATGTGTATGTGTGTGTGCAGGTGAAAGGCAACCCGGAAAACCTTTTATGTTTATACAACTGCATGGTCATGCATATTTGAAAAGCACCATTTCCGGTTTAATCAGCTCTTATCTC
>NC_090738.1:29917310-29927310 GCF_036898095.1 Palaemon carinicauda | reverse complement strand
TCAATATTTCAAAATATCAAAGATTTGAAACTGGAAATTTCAGGTATTTCCACAATCATTTTTTTTTTCTTATTCATGTTTTTTAAGATTTTTATAGTTTATATATGAAGGATTTATTTTGGTGTTGATACTGTTCTTAGAATATTTTTTTTTTTTTTTGTTACTTAATTCTCGTGAAGTATCATTTCCTTTCCTCACTGGGCTATTTTCCCTGTTGGAGCCCTCTGGCTTATATCCTCCTACTTTTCCAACTAGGGTTGTAGCTTAGTAAATAATAATAATAATAATAATAATAATAATAATAATAATAATAAATGATAAAGGACTGTATGAAACTAAATAGAAAACAGTAGCCAGTCAGTGCATAGTTTCGTCTTCGTCCGCAAGATCAAATTGCAATTTACGAGGTTGAAAACATATACACAGAGCATATGCATATCATTGCAACTGCAATAAAACTTTTATTGCAGCGAGACCAACGTAGAACATTTTTTTTTTATTCCACATTTGCCGAGCACAAAAGGGAATGAATTATAGATTCTTTTAATGATTCATTAAATAGGATAAAGATAGACATGTTTAGGGTATATAATGATATATTGTTTAATTATATATAGCGCAATGATTTAAAGACACTTTGCAGACACAGTATCGATATAATGTTAAATGTCTGTTATTTTCTTTTTCATTTTACGGTGCGGAAAATGTGTTAAGGTTATTGAATGTTGAATAACATTTTTCATTATTCAAACCATCCTTTACTTTACATGTAGGCCTTCCAAGACTGTACCATCCTATTCGTAGTACTATACTCAATTTTTTTTCTAAAGGCGCATTTGCACTGACTCGCAGCGGTGCCCTTTTAGCTCGGAAAAAATTTCCTGCTACCTGATTGGTTAGAATTATCTTGTCCAACCAATCAGCGATCAGGAAACGTTTCCTAGCTAAAAGGGCACCCCTGCGAGTCGGTGCAAATCTGCCTCGCTAAAAAGAATTGACTATAGCTATACAGTTAATTTTAACAGCTATGCCTTCTTCATCATGAGGTACAACTCTACACATTATTCTAGTAGTTTTGTTGCAGTTGTGACCAGACTGTGGAATTATCTTCTTAATCTGTGATTGAATCTGGGTAACTTCAAAAGTTCAAACTTTTTGTATTTTTTTTTTTCTATTGACAGCTTGACATAAGCTTTGTTTTTTATTTTATATATGACTGATCTATTTTAATGATTATACCTATCTCAAAATATTTAATATTTCTCACTCATTACTTAAATTATATATGGTTTATTTGCTATTTCCTTATTTCCTTTCCTCACTGGGCTGCTTTCCCTGCTTGAGCCACGGGATTTCTACCATTCTGCGTTTCCAACAAGATTTGAGGCTTGGCAAGAAATAATAATAATAATAATAATAATAATAATAATAATAATAATAATAACCAAGTTTAATCGTATTAATAGAAGCTAGTTTCCTTATACCACGGGGTTCCACTCTCACTCTCCACCCAACGGTATCAAGTCCTCCTGCCGCTGACGCAAGAAACAAGACTAAAGGATTAAATCAGTAAAAGATTTCCAGCCTTTTCCTGCTTCGAAACAATTTTGAAAACTAATTAGGTCTGGACGAGCAGTATGTAAACTACTACTACTACTACTACTACTACTACTACTACTACTACAGTACTATTTTTTTTTCAGTATCTGATGTTTTCATTCGTAGAATGAAATATAAAAAATGACCCATTGATTCTAACTAGATACCAAAACGAAGTGAATGGGCACAGGCAAGAAACGCGTTAATCCTATCAAATGTGAAGTGTAAGATAAAAACTTCCGTAGATGATGAACAGCAACAGAGATGTTTATCTCATTATCAGAAGCCACTCCAACACCTTCTGAAAACATAACAGACACTTCACAAGTCTCGAACTGTCGACTTAACCGCGTCAGGACTCATAGCTGCCGGGAGGAAGGACGCTGGCGACTGGTACAACGCATGAACATACGCTCCCGTGGTCTAAGTGATGTCAGACAGGGCAGCCGATCGTGACTACGGTCTACCCCAAAGCTAAAGCAAAGTCCTGCAAAAAAAAGGCAACCATGCTTAGCCCATACAAGAATTGGAAAAATCACGTTAATAGAAGAAGAATCACAGGTCCAAATAAAGTGAACTCATTTCTGAAATCAAATTTGGGCTTCGTGTGTCTATTGGAAATGGACTGGGGTCCCAGTCCTGCTCAAGCTCGATAGTTTTTTGTAGTGTCTACAACCTCACCATCCCTGTGAACTAAGGATGAGGAGGGTTTGAGGGAGCCTATAGGCCTACCCGCTGAGTTATCAGCAGCCATAGTCTGGCCCTCCCTGGTACTAACTCGGGTGAAGAAGGGCATGGGCTCTGATCATATGTATTGTACCGCACGTGTTTCACAACATGCTCGTACACTTTACCGGTATTTCCTTTTTATTGTATATCTCGCTCTAAACCTCTCTGTTAGCACAACCTTTTTAAACCTGTATGTTCCTGAATAATTTTGTTTGAGATTTTTATGACCTCGTTCTCAACATGTTTTTGTATAACTCGCTATCTATCTAAGTAGTCAGTTGCATTCACTTCGCCCCTCAGTTACAACATAACGGCTCTCCCGCACACTATATATGGTCAGTCTCTAGGGCATTGTCCTACTAGCTAGGGCATTGTCACTGTCCCTTGCATTTGCCATTCATAAATGGCCTTTAAACCTGAGCAAATTCGTCTTGAAAAGAGGTTTATGTGGACTAAATGGAAGCTGATAAGTTGAAGTCATTTAAGAGGCGAAGTTGAACATGTATATGAATCCATATATTCCCAAATATGTATTACATGTATGACACTGATTTTTCTTTGGTAGGTCTGTGGCTCGATCATAGCCCACCAGCCAACTAACTGTCAATACAGCTGTGAATTGTCAAGAAAAGGGCAATAGAATTAGCAATGTCATATCTTAAAAGTTAATAAAGAATACCCTCTAAAGTTAAATATGCCTTTGGGGAAATATAACGCATATATGCAGCATATATGCTATGCATGTTCTGTATGTATGTATGTATGTATGTATGTATATGTGTGTGTGTATATATATATAATATATGTATATATATATATATATATATATATATATATATTATATATATATATATATATATATATATATATATATATATATATATATATAAATTATTAGTATCTTGCTGATGCTAGTTCTTGTATGTAAGTCTCTCTCTCTCTCTCTCTCTCTCTCTCTCTCTCTCTCTCTCTCTCTCTCTCTCTCCCTGCAAGCTCGTAAATTAACAAGAACACATTATGGAGTCACAGGACCCTACACACCTGAAAATATAGTCCATAGGTGTCAGATGAAATTGTTCATTAGCAGGATCACGAGAGGCCCTTGCAGATTTATGGCAGGAGCTGCTTTGGTTTAATAAATCCTTGTTTTTTATACCGAGAGCCTTTCTTGTTTTGTCAAGTTACGTATGAGATGTATATAAAATCAGTGTTTAGATATGAAACTTCCCCCAAGGGATCTTTTGCATCTTATATGCGTGTATTTTATATATATATATATATATATATATATATATATATATATATATTTACTTATATTCATACATATTTATATGTGTGGATTGTATATATATATATATATATATATATATATATATATATATATGTGTGTTGTGTGTGTGTGTGTGTGTGTGTGTGTGTGTGTATTTACTTATATTCAGACATCTATGTGTGTGAATTAATGTGTTCTTATATTTATTTATATATATATATATATATATATATATATATATATATGTGTATAATATATATATATATATATATATATGTATATATATATATATATATATATATGCGTGCATATAGATGCATAAATATATACATATATTTACATACATGTATATCTTTATATATATATCCACTCTATATATTTAAAAAACGTAAATATAACGGAAATAAATATTCCCAAGCATTTTCAAAGAGCACTCGTTGTGTTTAACTTTATCTGCTAGAAAGAGCAAGAACTAGAAAAATAAATATCAAGAACATAAAAAGATGCAATAAAAAAAACAGCGCGATTTAAGAGGCATGAGATATTTCACATTAAGCGATCTGCGCGATATATTACCTAGCATTTTATCGCCCTAACAGACACAAACAAGCGGCTCAACTTCCTTTACATAAATTCTGGGGAAAAAGTTTCATGAAAACATCAAACGCTGAGGGCCCGCAGTCAAGGTATCACAGCAGAGAGAGAGAGAGAGAGAGAGAGAGAGAGAGAGAGAGAGAGAGAGAGAGAGAGAGAGCCCAATTCTCTGCCGTTAATCGCTGTGGACTGTTACAATACAGTACATTAGAGCAGGGAAATACAAAACATATGGCAAGGAACAGGCAGACTGAAACAGAGAACTGACTGACAGACAAGCCGACTGATAGACGTCGTCGACAGCACGGTGAATGCGTGTGACTGACATAACCACATGCAGCCAGCTGATTCAGCACCGAGGCTTCTGTCAACTCATCTGAGTAAATTAGCGAATGTGACGCGCCATGAACACCCTTGCAGACAGATATATGGCCCACAGTTGCAAATGACAGGGCCAATGCCAGAAGGGTTTTTAAGCGGCCTGCGATGCCGCTAGCGAGTAGGAGAAGGGATTTGCGAACCTACGGCCTTAGGGTGAGAATTCCCTGGCATCGCAAATGTCAATAGATATAGCACTTTATTCTGACAATTTTTTTTTTTTTTAAATCTCGGAGGGAAATTGGGAGTAGTGTTAATCATAGCGAGTCGGTTCGGGAATTCCGACTAAAAGTAAGAGAGAGAGAGAGAGAGAGAGAGAGAGAGAGAGAGAGAGAGAGAGAGAGAGAGAGAGAGAGAGAGAGAGGGGGGAGGGGGGTGGCTGTCGGCGGAGGCAGTGTTCTGTAGTCCTCCCGACCGAAAATGACAGCTTTGAAAACAGGTGTCGTTGATAGCTCACTGAATCATGCCTATGTCGCTTGTCTTTCCCGCGAAGTGCGCACTTGATACTCCAACCACGGAGTTACTGACATATACTGACATTCTATTGGATATATCGCATACTGTGCAAAGCCTGAGTGGGGGGGGGAGGAAACGGAATAGCTGACGAGAGAGAGAGAGAGAGAGAGATGAAATCCTGTTTGCGATATAGATGCGATAACAACAACAAAGGCAACCGTTTCTAGTACTCTGCAGGACAAAGGCCTCAGCCATGTCAATTCATGCCTGGGGTTTGGCCGGTTTTCATCACCATGATGGCCACTGCGGATTGGTCACTGGAGAATTTAGTGTGATTGCTCAAAGCAAACCAACTTAGTATGGGTGGCTTTGACTAGTACAGCTTTGTTGATCATGGTGATACTCAAACCCTAACACCATGGTAGGGTATCCCCACAAAGAAAGGTGTATATATATATATATATATATATATATATATATATATATATATAATATATATATACACATTTATATATATATATAAATATATCTATTTATATGTATGTATAAATATATATACATATATTTATTTATCTATATATGTGTTTATAGCTATGTATAAACACACACACACACACACACACATATATATATATATAATATATATATATATTATGTGTGTGTGTGTGTGTGTGTGTTTGTGTATTTATATTTATATGTGTGTATGTTTATATTTATATGTATGTATATATATGTATATATATATATTTATTTATATTTATGTATATATATATTTATATGTATGTATATACATATTTATATATATATATATAAATATAAATATAAATAAATATACACCGCAAACAGGAGAGGTTGGAACTAAGTATAATGTAGTAATTACTTACTCAGAGTGACACATAATGCCGACGCTAACTGGGCTGGAGAAGTCACTGGATATTTCCGCGTTAAGATACGACGACAGAGTGACACTTCTATAACTTCCCTGAAGACAATGCGAGCTTAAGAAACTGGGTTACGAATATGCGAGGGGAAACGGATGGGAGGGGAAAGGGAGGGGAGGGGAAAGTGGAGTGAACAGAGGAAGAAGAAGAAGAAGAAGAAGAGGAGGAGGAGGAGGAGGAGGGAGGAGGAGGAGGAGAGAGAGGAGGAAAGAAACAATAGACACAGGAGGAATTTTCAGTAGGTTTAAAAATGAAAAAAAAAAAAAAACTCACGAGGGTAAAAGAAAGGACCGTTATTGAATATGACCTGAGTGACACAATAAGTTACTTAAACTAGACAACAGGATCAAAATGTAGGCTATAATATATATATATATATATATATATATATATATATATATTTATATATATATTATATACATACATACATACTTATATACATATAAATATAAACATACACTCATATAAATATAAATACACACACACACAGTATGTTTGTTTGAATGCAGTTGTGAATGTCCTCAGATTCGAGAAAGCGATAAACAAATGCATTATCATATACTGTACATGTTATTTAACAGCAATATACTGGTCATTTTTACCGACTTTTGAATAAAAATCAAAATAAAATTAACATTTTTACTCACACCAATCACCTTATAAATCGAATTTCCTGGGCACTGTCATCAGAAAGCTAATTTTCCTATTGATAATCCTCCACTGGATCATTTTGAGAAACAACACTCTTTCCTATTCATATTCCTCCACTGGATCATTCGAGAAACAACACTTTTTTTTTTTTCCCGTAGATAAACAAAGATCAAAATAAGTGAATAGCTGAAGAAACAATACGTCGTTAACCTCCAGTCATAAAATAAAAGAAATTAGCGTCACCTACGTTTTCATCGTAGCCTCTTAGATGTTACCGAGATATAGAAGGCATAATTAATGTTCCCAATAAACAAAGAACTCTGAAATTAATGACTGCAGAGCCCAAAAAACTATCAACGGGGCAGTTTTATCTCTGGTTTAAGAGCAATAATAGTTTTCGTGCTAGACTCCAATTCATGAGGTGGAGTGGGATAAGAGAGAGAGAGGAGAGAGAGAGAGAGAGAGAGAGAGAGAGAGAGAGAGAGAGTAGAGAGAGAGAGAGAGAGAGAGATTGAGCCTTGAGTTCTCTTTCTGCATTTTTTTATTTTTTTTGACAATTTACTTTTGTTTTTATGAAAATAACCCTATAATACTATTTAAATTTTTTCTCAAGTTTGGGGATAAATTTAAGAAAGGTTGTTTTTGCAGTTATTCATCTTTTAGTAATATATGTACGCTTTTTTCTTATTCCCTGTTTACGTGACCTATATATTCATTCGCAAACTTTTTTTTTTTTTTTTTTTTTTTTTTTTTGAAATATGCTCATGAAAATAAAGCTGAAATAAATGGAAGTAGATTATAGTATTTTTTCGAAGTCAGTACACCCTTAAAAAAAAAAAAAAAAAAAATCATACGTAATAATTTTCTGCCAACTTTCCTCAAGAAGATATAAAAAAAAACTTTCTTCAAGAAAATATATAAACCGTGTAATTTACCGTCCAACTTTAAACAACTGAAATGCCGTAAAACATGTTGTGAAGCGCATCTTAACAATAGCTTTTATAGTAATTACAGTCATTTTCTTCTATTCAAAGCACCGGTAATTGGAGAATTACGATCTATTTCCAATTACGTTGTTTCCTTCCTTCGTTATGATTTTAGCTGATTTTTACGAAATATAATGAAAAAGCAAATTACTCTTGTATAGAATTAAGAGATATTTATTTAACCTATTAAATACAATTTCAGTTAAAAGGAAATGGTATGAGTATTATTGTTAAATGGAGATACTAATTTATCAATTAATAATTAAATTTGTTGGACTGAAATTATGAAAAAAGTATAAAATTTCTCTTTTGGAAAATATTGATACATTTTTTCCCAATTAATGAACATAATGTATGGTTAGATGTGTGTAGGATACATGATCCTATCCACTAAAAAGGGGATTACGCAAAAGGAAGACTAAGAATATTATCAAAGTTATATATATATATATATATATATATATATATATAATTATACATATAAATAAATATATATAAATATATACTATATATATATAAATATATATATTTATATACATATATATATATATATATATATATATATATTTGATTAACTTGTTTGTTAATTAACTTACAGGGATTGTTGGGGCTTTAATATGTGAATTCTATTATGATATGAGTGCATTATTATTATTATTATCATTATTATTATTATTATTATTGTTTTAATTTATTATTATTATTATTATTAAATAATAGTCAAAGTAATCCAATAAGGAAATAAACCAGTTTTAGATAAAAATCAGAATAAAGTAGATATGAGGAAAATTGATAATTAAAACGTACAAAGTATCGAAAAAAAAATCCAGATATATAGAAAATAAACAACATATAAACAAACAGAATAATATCCAAAAACAATCAAAGATGAGACCAAATAAACAAATTGGTTAAGGTTAAAAAGTATATAAGTGATTTCAATAAACAGGTAGTAAAGAATATATTTTAATTGAATCTTCATTTCATTTGTGGAACTATTTAAATGGACGACTGCAAGAGAGTGAAAAAAAAAAATCACTAATAATATATCTCTCCTCTTACCTTGAACTAAGCAAGCAGACGATATTCTATAAGAAATGTGTAAATGAATAATAATGAATAATTCGAAGAAGCAAGTGAAAATAATTCGCTTTGAATAGAATCCTCTTATCATTCTCAAAACCGTGGAGATAATCTTGCGGATATACATAAATGAATAAATCTTAAAAGGATTGAAAAACACAACTGCTAATGGACTGCATGTATTTTCTATTTCTTAATTTACCATAACCGAAGAGTCAATCTTCCCCAGAAGAGATTTACGACCGCGCACATATCGTAGCACAGATGCCCCTTCGTGTCTTCTCGGAGCTCAAAGTCATGCTCTGTCAGAAAAAGGATACAGATATGAATAATAAATTAATGGGAAAACGTATTCGTAACTATAATTAAATGACTCGTCAAAGGTGCTTTCAGGCATCCGAGATGAAGCGAAGGAAACTTAATTATGCATCAAACACAGATATAAGAAAAGATGTCTCGAGATAAACATCAAGGAGCATTTGGTATGGAGAGAGAGAGAGAGAGAGAGAGAGAGAGAGAGAGAGAGAGAGAGAGAGAGAGAGAGAGATGCTTCGACAAAAACCGCTTATATGAAGACGAATTGCTAACGAAAAGAGCGAATGTTCATTCACTTACATACACGCATCGCGTACACAGATGTGCGTGCACACATATGTACACGCGCGCGCACAGTCATAGCCTTGGTAGTGAGTTGGCAGAAAGAAAATCTGTTTGTTGTGACTAGGAGGAGACGGAGAAGAAAAGGTATCTTATAAACAATATCATTACATCAAAATAATCCGACGGAGAGCGATAAGGAATCCAACACTGCTCTGTCAACAATGTCATCTGGGGGTCTTTTATCACTGTTCACTGTCGACGAGGAGCTGTTATTTTAGTTTATATAGTTTCATGTGTGCGTGGAGTAAGAGGTGCTTGATGAAGGAGTGCATTAGAGAAATACAAGGCTTCAAACCACATGAGAATTGAAACTAAGGTACATTTAAATGCTTAGACAATTCTCACTTTTGTAGCAAATTTCCGTTGAATTTTTTTTTTTGGGGGGACAGCTGTTATTTTAGTTTATATAGTTTCATGTGTGTGTGGAGTAAGAGGTGCTTGATGAAGGAGTGCATTAGAGAAATACAAGGCTTCAAACCACACGAGAATTGAAACTAAGGTACATTTAAATACTTAGACAATTCTCATTTTTGTAGCAAATTTCCGTTGATTTTTTTTTGGGGGGACAGCTGTTATTTTAGTTATATGGTTTTTATGTGTGCCTTGAATAAGAGGTGCTTGATGGGACACTACATTAGAGAAGTACAAGGCTT
>NC_090738.1:29895121-29897621 GCF_036898095.1 Palaemon carinicauda | reverse complement strand
GCAACCACAAATTCTCATTGCCTAACAATGCGGGACAAAACTCAACTACTATCGTGGATTCCGGCCCGTTCAGTACCCTTAAAGGAGCAAGGCTTTAATGACGAACAGATTCTAAATCTGCCCTCACCCCAAGGTAATCGGAATATGCTGATCGACTCCTAATCTCCTTTATATCTTTATCTGTTGGTGGGGATTAAAAGTCAATTAATCCAGTTCGGTGCAATCGTTGTGATTAAGCGATTCGTTTTATGAGAGAGTCAGGATAATGTTAGTCACATGTGTGCCTGTTGTGGGTGTGCGTGGACGTGTAAGGCTTTTCCTCTGTGTGTGCTTATGACTTGGAGTGCACGCGTGTACATGTGTCATCAGCTCCACTAATTGCTTACATGTTTATGTTAGTGAAACGCCGCAGTAGAGAGAGAGAGAGAGAGAGAGAGAGAGAGAGAGAGAGAGAGAGAGAGAGAATTTTTTACCTTGTTCGTATAGCAACTGTCTGCATAAGAACCACAAGTGTTTGAAGGTTTAAAGTTGCATTTCGTTTGATTTTTATTTTTATTTTCTTTGCGGTACACAAACACAGTCAAGCATTATTCTCATGTGTGTTTTATCCAATAGATTATTTTTAAACGCATATATATCAGACTTAATTCCATAAAACTGTGCATTCATGTACTTCAATTTTCTGTTTGTTAGCAGAGCGGATTTTGTTTAAGAACGGACATGAGCATAAAACCAGCATGCGAGGTTTTTGAGCATTCTAAAGAATGAAGGAGCATGACAAAATGCTCCAATCTGTCTCGGAATTAAACCTTCTATGGAGTTGTTATGATTACGTTTTTTTTTCTTAGCTCTCCCTTTGTAAGACGAATTGGCCAGTTATACATACAAGTAACCATGAATAAGACTCGTAACATTGACATATGTCCGTTCCTTTGAATTCAAGCAAATCCTGGTATTTTTTTTTCTTTTTTTTTTTCATCGGCTCTGATGACAAAATGACCCTCCCAACAACATGACATTTGTCACCCTAACATTGCCTTCATCGGCAAGAAGCGTCTACGCCTCCTTACGCCGTAAGGCTGAAAACCCCCTTGGCTCCTGGAGGAGTCGCCTTCCTTAACGCCCTCCGGTGCACGTGACGCTACACCCGGAGTTAAAGAATGACACTTGACAGCGACAAGATTAAGGCTGTAAAAGTTATGCTCGGTTCATAATGACAACAAAATGTCTGCCTGCATGGTCGTGAATTTATGCACCATAAACATGAGTGGTAACCCACCCCCCCTCCTTCTCCTCCCCTCCCTCTATGAGCTCCCACCCCCCTCAACTCCTCCTCCTACCCCCATGTATCCATTCCCCCTTCTCAACACCAAAGGGCCAACTGAATCTCGTCTCAAATGAACTTGGGATCCAAGTGTGACTCAAATGTTGTGATCCAAGTGTGCAAGAGGTGGGGGCGTAGGAAGAGAGAGAGAGAGAGAGAGAGAGAGAGAGAGAGAGAGAGAGAGAGACAGAGAGAGAGAGAGAGGTGCAGTTTAAATTTTACTCCCCAAAAAAGTCCACCAAAACTCGTGACTGTCATTAAGATTTATATCTTCCTGTTGCCACTTTCAAGTGCTGTGACACTTTCGACGACGAAGAAGAGAAAAAGAAGAAGTCACTCGTTGTAAACCATATATTTGGACGACGTCCTCTCTCTCTCTCTCTCTCTCTCTCTCTCTCTCTCTCTCTCTCTCTCTCTCTTTTATGATCTCGAGTTTATTCTGCATTACTGAAAGGGCACAGTTGTTGTTCTAAGATAACAACAAGTTTATATATATATTCACCCCCACTGACAGTCTCATAAAGCCTGACAGATGACGGCGTAAATTCTCAATGCGGGATGACAGCCCAGGCGAACTTACGAGGGATGACGATTTCGGCTTGACACCTCCGCGCAAGAAGAAAGTGTTGTGAAATACGAACAACAACAATAACAGCACCCGTAACAAAAAAAAAAAAAAAAAAAAAAAAAAAAAAAAAAAAAAAAAACCGCTTATAATAATCATAATATTACTACTTCAACCGACGAACTTGTGAGGAGGTTATGTTTTTGCCAACCCCCCCCCCTTTTTTTTAACAACTTCCTGGCAACAATTCTACTATTACTGCTAATAATGATCATAATATCATTACCTCAGCCGACGAAGTTGGGCGGAGGTTATGTTTCTGCCCCTGTTTGTCTTTTTTGTCTGTTTGTTTGTGAACAACTTCCTGGCCACAAGTTTACTCATAGAGGAGTGAAACTTCCAGGGATTAATTGTTATGTTGAGACCTGGAAGTGACTCAATTTCAAAAATCCTAGGTCAAAGGTCAAGGTCGAGCAAAAGGTCGACTGAATTAACCCTAAAGCGAGCTGTTTTCGAGAAATAAGCTGCCATGGCGGAGGTTTGCACTCTTAAAGTTCTATTCTAATTATATTTAATACCTCATGTAGAGAGATAATAAAATTACCTTAGCA
>NC_090738.1:29887621-29890121 GCF_036898095.1 Palaemon carinicauda | reverse complement strand
CATGTGATCTTCCCCATAACGTCTAATATATCACCGTATAATATCCCTGTTATTTCAAAACTACGTCACATTCGACAGCAATTAATCTAATTTCCCAAAGTATAATAAGCAAAGCAAAGTACAGCGTCAATATTTCAGCAACGTATAATAAACATCAATTATTTCATTATACATGTCATTCTATTCGCTGTTTCTCCACTTTTGAATATTTGTACATTATGATTATCAAATCCTTTCCATTCGACACTTCACTTCCCCTTCGCGTGGGGAAGGTAGGATGCTTATTCAAGGGGACGCGAATTGAAGATTATCATATCCTTTACTGGACCATGAATTGGATGACAATAATAAATACATTAAAATCAGTATTGAAGATCATACCATGCTTTACTGGACACTGAATTCTATAACAGCGATAAATACATTAAAATAATTAATACATTAATAAGTCTTTTTATAGTTTATATATGATATATCTGTTTTGACAATGTTACTGTTTGTAGAATGATTTATTGTTAATTTCTTCTCATCATTTATTTATTACCTTTCCTCACTGGGCTAACTTTCTCTGTTGGAGCCCTGGGGCTTTTAGCATCTTGCTATTCCAACTAGGGCTGTAGCTTGGCTAATAATAATAATAATAATAATAATAATAGTAATAATAATAATAATAATAATAATAATAATAATCTGCGAGGATTATGAAATACTGTACTGATTTCAAAATACGATGATTTAATATTGACGTAATAGTTATGAACCCAAATTCTCAGTAGGGTTATTATGACATACTGCACTCATTTCAAAATACGATGATTTACCATTGACCTGATAGTTATAAACCATAATTCTCAATTAGGTGATTATAAAATACTGTACTAATGTCAAAATAAATTTACCAATGACGTGATAGTTATAAACCATAATTCTCAATTAGGTGATTGTAAAATACTGTACTAATTTCAAAATAAATTTACCAATGACGTGATAGTTAATAACTATAATTCTCAATTAGGTGATTATTAAATACTGTACTAATTTCAAAATAAATTTACCAATGACGTGATAGTTATAAACCATAATTCTCAATTAGGTGATTATTAAATACTGTACTAATTTCAAAATAAATTTACCAATGACGTGATAGTTATAAACCATGATTCTCAGTTAAGTGATCATGAAATACTGTACTGATTTCAAAATACGATGATTTAACATTGACGTGATAGTTATAAACCATAATTCTCAATTAGGTCATTATAAAATACTGTACCGATTTCAAAATACGATGATTTAACATTGACGTAATAGTTATGAACCCAAATTCTCAGTTGGGTTATTATGAAATACTGCACTTATTTCAAGATACGATAATTTACCATTGACCTGATAGTTATAAACCATAATTCTCAATTAGGTGGTTATAAAATACTGTACTAAGTTCAAAATAAATTTACCAATGACGTGATAGTTATAAACCATAATTCTCAATTAGGTGGTTATAAAATACTGTACTAATTTCAAAATAAATTTACCAATGACGTGATAGTTATAAACCATAATTCTCAATTAGGTGATTATTAAATACTGTACTAATTTCAAAATAAATTTACCAACAGCGTGATAGTTATAAACCATGACTCTCAATTAGGTTATTATTAAATACTGTACTAATTTATCTAAGAGGTGATTGCAACAAAAACTAATACTGTATGCCTAGGGTGGTTATTACAATATAAAAAATACAATATTTATTATTGTACAAAATTCACGAACGCCAAGGACCCGTTCATAAAATATTTGTGTAGAAATATTATTCAACAAAGTTGAAAAGTTTATGATATGGCTTCAAATAATTTTGAGTTCCCGATAGATGATTGATAAGCTACATAAATCTATCAGTAACTACTAAATTAAACTATAATGGAAGAATTTCTTTCTGGCTATCATCTTTAAAGTAGTTCCTCGTACTTTCATATAACAATGAGGAAATTAACAAATATACTAATTATAGTATTTAGATGCAATGGCAAAATGTACCATTCATCACTGGATCAATTGCATTTTGTACCCTTGAAACGATGACGTCTTCACATATGTTTTGCTGAAGTGTTAGCACTATAAAACTGTAACTTTTTGCAAAAACAAATAAAGGACCAAAATACACAGGATTATTGGTACACACTAAAGGAAAAGTCCCGCCCCAGGTTAATCTGTATAATAGAAATAGACACAGTGTATGGCATGTATGGAGGATTATGCAGTTGTCCATTTGTCATGTAAAAAAAAAAAAAAAAAAAAAAAAAAAAAAAAAAAAAAAAAAAAAAAAAAAAAAAAAAAAAACCAGAAGTTTTTTTTTTAAAATAAGTCGTTAATTATTTTGTCCATTTCTTTTTTCTTTATTATTTTCTTCGTTATATCCACTGATGCATCCGTCTTTTTGACAACCGAGATATGGCATATTTGTTGGATACGCCATTCAATCAATATATTTTATCCG
>NC_090738.1:29870121-29880121 GCF_036898095.1 Palaemon carinicauda | reverse complement strand
CTTCCAAAATTATCTTAAATAACTTCAGAAAAAGAAATTGTACAATCAGATCTCTCTTGGCACAGTTCGACTCTTTTTGGAAATACTTTTTCTTTCTTTCAGCTCTTGATAAGTGGATTTATCCTGTACACCAGGTAATAATTTTATTCGTAGATAAAATTGAAGAAGCATACATAAAGCATACCGATCTAATGTGTTACCATATTCAATATTTTGTAGTGTGTATATATATATATATATATATATATATATATATATATATATATACACACACACATATATATATATATATACATACACATACATATATATATAAATCATTTATAAATCCAACATACATATACACACACCCATAAAATATATATATATATATATATATATATATATATATATATATACTGTATATATATACACACACACACATATATATATATATATATATATATATATATATATAGAGAGAGAGAGAGAGAGAGAGAGAGAGAGAGAGAGAGAGAGAGAGAGAGAAAGCAGGTGTGCAAATAAATCTTTTCGTATGTTAAACAGTTAAATGGGAAATTCTTCTCTAATTATACCTCAGAATTAACGCATTGAATGAAGTACTGAATGACACTTCAATAACTATGTATTTATAATAATCATAAATAAAGTTCAGGAAGCCTTTTGGGGATTGGCGTATTTCATCACCCCTGTCAAATAGCCTTATAATTTACAGTTTGCGTAAAACGCACCATATTCAAAACGTTTAAAAGAGACCATCACTTGGGTCATAAATGTCTGTAACTACCTGTTTAAAGTAAACATTTCATAAGACTCTCGCCATAACTACCACATTCGAAATGGATCATTACGCAGGTGTGTAAGTCTGTCTGTGTGCATTGGCCGAAAAGGTGTCCTCTACCTGCCAAGTTGCATTGGGCAACAAATCTTTCTTCTCAGCTCGTTTCCGCCGCCCATCAATTCCCAAGTCTATCTATTCTCCGGTTGAGATTATTATTTTGGAATAATTTTCCCTTCACTTTCTCTATAATAATAATAATAATCTTATCTTCACTTTCCCTATAATAATAATGATAATCTTCCCGTCACTTTCCCTATAATAATAATAATCTTACCTTCACTTTCCCTATAATAATAATGATAATCTTCCCTTCGCTTTCCCTATAATAATTAAAATCTTCCCTTCACTTTCCCTATAATAATAATAATAATAATAATAATCTTCCCTTCATTTTCCTTATAATGATAATCATCCTACCTTCACTGTCCCTATAATAATTAAAATCTTCCCTTCGCTTTCACTATAATAATAATCTTACCTTCACTTTCGCTAATAATAATAATAATTCGTAAGATGCTTTAGTTGAGCAGAAATCCAACACAACCCTACAAATCTTGTACGGGCCTAACGAGGGTGAGAGGTAAGGGGGAGGGAGAGAGGTCTATCCAGCGGGATTATTTATCTACCATTTCATCTGCGCTCATAACTAGAGCAACGGCGAGTCGTCAATCATACCGGTGTGTCAGCTTAATCACGCGGCTGTGGCGTCGGCCGTCATTTTCTCGAATGATAATCATACGCATTACGAACTCGTAAATCACGTGTTCGGACCAATATACTCGTTTCTGTCTATAGGTCGAGTCTGTCTCTCTCTCTTTCTCTGTCGAAATTTCCTTTTTAATCTGTAACTGTTTATAAGAATCATCCTTATTATTTATAATCTGTAATTGTTTATAATAATGAAATTTCCTTTTTAATCTGTAACTGTTTATAAGAATCATCCTTATCATTCATAATATGTAATTGTTTATAAGAACCCTCATTATTTATAATCTGTAATTGTTTACACATCATAAATGATGCTCCTTCCAATCATTCGACAATATGTTTGTGATAATTGCTATGGATTTCAAGTAATATGTGTAGTGAATGTAACGTCTTTTGACATTATACATATATGCATTGCGTGCGTGTGTGGTCATGGAATAGATCATGATGTATTTTAGGCCAATCTAATAAACCTATATTCTAACTTCAAGCGTATGATAACGATAAAGTTGACTTGAAAGAAAATGAATAAATTCTTTCTAATTGTCTCATAAATTGTAGCCAATCTAAATATTTATGACGTAATAAAGTTAATAAATGACGTAATAATGATAGTGATTAGATTCTTGACCAAATACGTCACCCTCAATCATGATGTTACGCGTCACATGATACTGGCAAATTTCAGTGATATTCACATTCGCTAAATGCTTGCAGCTCTTAATGGCACTGGATTATGAACTGCTAATATATCCACTTGATGAATTACTACCAGTGACGTATATACTATTTTATCTTTCCTTGGAGCGTGTCAATTAATTTGCATACTTTATGAGGATATGTATCAGCGTATTTATACTATCATTTATATATGGATGTAGAGAAAATAGCAAAATAATCATTTTACAGCAATGGGGCTGTACTTTCTTCCAGGTAAGCATTAGTAATTTGCAATTCTCAGTTTATATTAAATGGCACTTAGCCGCTTATGTTAAATCAATTCATCATTCAACTTTCATTCAATCTTTAGTCAATTTCGAGTAATTAATGTGTACCAAGATTGATTTCAGTAAGATACATATGGTTGGAGGTTCAGTGCTGTAGCCTCATGTAAAAATACGATATTCAAGCTTATGATTATAGAGGAAATGTTGGTTTATTAATAATCATGCTGTTTCACGGATTAATTTGAAGAAAATAGTTGTATGATTGAATTATATGGCTTTGCAAGAATGATTGTCTTAATGGCCTTTTCCAATAACAGTGATATATATATATATATATATATATATATATATATATATATATATATATATATATATATATATATATATATATATATTGTGTGTTTATAAAATATATATATATATATAAAAATCTAATTTGATTTTGTTATAGTAACGCTTTTGATTGTATGACTAAATTCTATATTCATTTATCAACATTAGAATGAAAATACCTCGGCACTTAAAACTTAATCTACCATCTACAATCATGCAAATAAAAAATACACATAAAAAGGTAACTAATACAGAACATCGAACTGTAGATAAATGTATTTCTCTCTAAAACTTGGTTTACAGATAATATACAATAAATATACAAACGAATAAGTAGCTAGCAATCCCGTAGACACATGACTTGGAGTACATACAGTATGATGTACATTTGAGTACATACAGTATGATGTACATTTGGGATCCTATCATATCTTTAGGAACACAAAAAAAATAGTGTCAAGGTGAAGAGCATAAGGGGGCCAAAGAAAATATAGCAATAACAGGTAATCGTAATAAACAAGTCTTTGTTATGAAAAAAAAAATCGACATTGAAAAGAAACAACGAAGCCGATTTAAAAATTCACCCCTTCATGTTTTCCTCTTTTGACAGTTCGAAATGATGTACACAAAACACACACTGCCGAAGATCTGACGGAGATGTGACGCCACAGCAAGATCGGGATGGGTTTTGAGGAGTGCGTTCATGGATTCCTTCAAGTCTCCTATTCCAGGCACAATTCCCGGCGCTGTCGATCGTAAGGTAAAAGCCAGGGAAAGCAGACCACCATAACAATCCACTAATCCATTAATTCTTCAAATCCACACCTTCTCTTCTAGGAATACATGACCAAGGTCACGCCAAAGAACATAAACCTATGACTCATTCCTCCTTTCCTTGTCTTTTTTTTTTATTTCTCGTGAATCATTTCGACTAATAGAGTGAGATCTAATTCCCAAAAATGTCTTTTACATACAAGGAGGCCCACGTATTGGGATGAAACTGTTCATATATGTATATATAAGATATGATTGTCCTTCATACTAGGATTCTTTCAGAAAGAAATTAAAACATAATCACAGATTGTTAAGTAAAACGGTCCACACGTACAACATAAAAGGGACACACTTAGAGCTCAGGGGCGGAACGGGCAGGGGAGAGACCACGAAGATGGAGAGGGACAACCAGGTTGTGACCAGGCACTACCAGGAGGGACAGAGAGACCTGGTGTGACCAGGCACTCTACCAGGAGGGACAGAAAGAGGAAGTGGGGAACCAAGAAGATGATGAGCGATGAATGGCCTACGTTCTTCAATTTACCTCTAATGATGGGGATGATGGAAAAGCTTCAAAAGATCGAGGGGTCACATACGGCAGGAAATGGAAGAGGAGATGGGGATTGTACGATAAAAACCACTTAATCCCCCACCTTCTTTCGTTCTCCCCCACCCCCATTTTCTCTATGTCTCTCTCTCTCTTTCTCTCTTTTATAAGTTTTGTTCATCTCCCCCTCCAACCCCTGACTCACACTGATCCACCGTTATAAACACCACGTCGTCACCTCGGCGACTGGAACCGTAACGTTCACGTAAACACAGATTTGTACACGTTGAAGGAGAGAGAAGACATCACAGTAGCACACGAGGGGGGCCCAATGCCCTTTCTGTATCATTATTTTTAAGGGGCGGGCACACCCATTCCCCAATTGACCCCGCCATTCAAGCCTTTTATTTCACCTGACGAGGGAAACACGGGTAGCAACGTCAATTAATATACGGCTCTTAATTGAGTCCTGTCGTTGCCCCCAAACCTCGCGCATATAGCGAATACGGATTATAATACGCCGAAAATGGGTGAGGTGGCAGAGCCGACAGCGATGCGGCGGTGAGGGCGGAGGCTGGGAGAGGAGCGGTGGGTGGCAAGTGTGCCGTGGGCGGCTTTGCGTAGGGGTGGTACCGGGCAGCGGAGAGAGGCGAGAGAGGTGGCGTTGGGTAGCCCCTCGGTAGGTGCCCGGCCAGAAGCGGGTGGTGAAGGGCGTGTAAGGGTAACGTGGTGTCGGAGGTGGAGAGGTTGGTGTGGCTGCGGAGATGCTGAAGGAGGTCTTCTGACGTGGCGAAGCGCTTCCCGCAGTAGTTGTCGCCCGCTATCCAGTTGCACACGTAAGGCTGGTGGGAGCCGCCCAGAAGCCCTGGGGGTGGGTATAAACTGCTCCTGTAGAAGAAAAAATAAAAACACTCAATTACACAAACACAAGTAATTGGCTTTACTTTCCAAATATAAACAGCTGATTGAACACACAATAATGAACGGGGATTTTCTGCATCGTTTAAAAACTGATTATCAAACGCAACGTTGTATGTCCATTAAGATCTAGGTTAAGTTTAGGAAACAATAAAAGCTACATCGGCACAAATAATCATTGTACTCAAGGCGCAATCACATCTGTATATGTATATATATAAATATACATGTGTGTATCAATATGAATAAATAAATACCATAAATATATGCACATACACGATGGCATACATCCAAGTCAGTTAAAGTATTCATACGACTCAAACCCGCCTCACTTAATACATCAACAACTTATATAAAAAAAAAATCCAGAAATTCCACTTACAGCGTAGATGCTGGAAGCGTCGGCAAAAGGCCAGGTATGGAGGCGAGGCTTTTGGTGTGCGCTGCTATCTGGGAGCACTGGGAACACCCTGGAGGGCATGTGCCATTGACAACCTGTGCGGCATGGGCATTGATTTGGCACCCGCTGCAATAGGGGTCACGGCACACTGGCACCACCGTCTCGGTGCCATTGGCTGTCTTGACGCGGGCGTAGCCGATGTAAGCACTCGACAAGGCTGCGGCTGTGCTCGTGGGAACCTTGAAAGGAGGAAGAGAGAGAACATTAGGTTTAGCAACTCATATCTTAAGCACAAACAGAGATAAGTACATTTCCTATTGGAAAGTAGAAGGGAAAATGGATCAAGAGAGAGAATATTCAATTTAGCAACTCATATCAAAAGCATATAGAAAAGTACATTTTCTATTGGAAAGTAGAAGGGAAAATGGATCAAGAGAGAGAATATTAAGTTGAGCAACTCATATAAAAAGCATGAATAGAGATAAGTACATTTTCTATTGGAAAGTAGAAGGGAAAATGGATCAAGAGAGAATATTAATTAAGAAACTCATATCAAAAGCATAGAGATAAGTACATTTTCTATGGGAAAGTAGAAGGGAAATGGATCAAGATAGAGAATATTAAGTTAAGCAACTCATATCAAATGCATAAACACAGATAAGTATATTTTCTATTGGAAAGTAGAATGGAAAATAGATCAAGAGAGAGAATATCAAGTTTAACAACTCAAAAGCATAAATAGAGATAAGTACATTTTCTATTGGAAAATAGATTGTATGGAATGACGAGCTTGATAAAAGCTAATTTTATTAATTGATGAAAGGAATAATTAAAGATTATTCGGATAATGTGTTATACTAAGGGAGCAAAAAACAAATTATGAATAACATTCAATTAAGCTGAATTGTGAATATCTAATAACATATTTGCAATAGACATTTGATATTATCAACGTTCAGAGCTTAGGAATTATTTACTTGAAAAAAAAAAATATAAATTTTTATAAAAACCAATACACGAATATCAGTGTAGAATACAGACGAAATCGCAAAGAAAAAATAAGAATTCGGCTCAACTCAATAAAATTTTCATATATATCCGAAGGCCATTTAATTTAGCACCTCGTCCAAACACTAAAGTTTAATGGGTATTGATCAGTTAACTAAACAATACATTTAACTTGTCAGGATATAATTCTTGATTCGTTCGCAAGTTAGAATCTCAAGAGACAATTTTCTTTACTAAAAATCACAAGAAACTTATTGAATTATTATATTTAAAACAAATTTTGGATTTAAAAATTTTTGAGTAGTTAATTCATGATGGCAGTATGGAAACATGAGATTAGATAATTATAGAATTCTACTTAGCCAAACAGCAGAAAATAAAGACAAAAAAGAAAGAAAAAAAACTATTCCGCATTATAGTTACGTTAATATTCTGAGATAAATAAGAACCATTTAATTGAAAGATGTGCGTATTTCTCATGAGTAATTATACTGCAAACTAAACACGTAAAACAAAATGAACACAATAACAATTCTTGTTTCCCTAAAAGTAAGTAAATCTTAACCAATCAAAACAGAAAACATCATAATTAATCAAATTCTATTTACCTTTGCCGTAAGAGCTGAGAGGCCAGCCGCCCCTAGGGGGTCCAATCCTAGGGCTAAATGTGGATAAAGACTAGGGGCTAACTTATAAGCAGCCAAGGGGTCTTTCGTGAGATCGCAAAGACTGGAGAGGCCGTGGGAGGAAAACGAGGACATCTTTGGTGTAACGGGGGAGGAAACTCTGGGGGATAATGAGGACGATGACGTTGGAGGATCGTGAGGACGAGACGACGATCGCCCTCCAGCACTTTCTCTGGAGGAGGACCTTTCGACGCTGGCTTGGCGCGCCCCTGGAGAACGAGAGTGTGGCGACGACCTCTTTGGGGTGACGCTGGGAGGGTCGTCCTCGTCTTTCTTCTTCTCGTAGGGCTTGAAGGAGGAGGAGGAAGAAGATGATGATGAGGAGGAAGATGTGCTGGAGGTCTTAGGTTCGTCGGAGGGTGTAATAGTAAGTGCAGCTGCCGGAGACTTTGCTCCCGGGGAGGCCTTCCCTTTGCTGCTGCCCTTCTCTCCCGGGGGGATGGTGCCCTTCTGTGAGAGGTCTGCACCGATAGATGAACACGTTTGTGCTAACAGAGCCAAGGGAGACTTCTTGGCGTCAAGCTGAAAGGAGAAAGAAATGTGTGCAAATTCAGGGTATAAGAAATTCAAGTATATAAGCAAGCCTTTTTTTTTTTTCTACTGATCGTGATGCATAAGACAAGAAAACACTGCGGTTATAAAAGTCAACAATATGTGTTACAAATGAACATCTGGCACTTATATATATCACAAATTAAACCAAGATATAGTATTTACAGTTAGGAGTAAACAACACAGTGGAAAACAAGAAAACAAAATCTAAACTATAATAGACATTTTTTTCTGAGTCATAATCGAAATATTTTAATACCTATTTTTTTTTTAAATCCTGTTCAGTAGCTTCTGATAATTTTTACGCATGATAAAGACTACGCATGATAAAGACGAGTAAGAAAATTCATATCTCGAAAAACACACGATAAGACATAAGCATTTACACTTTGGCTCCAAGTATAATAATATAACTCACTAACACAACAGTAAACATTAACATAATTAATACATCATTTTAACAAAGTAGTAAAAATGTTTCCTAATGCCTAAAGCTGAAATTAAACAGTAGCAAATTGTTGTTAGAATATGACATTTAAAACACAAACAATTACATATATTTCCACTTAAGACAAAATATTCAATATTCAAATTTCCACTTTCTAAATATCTTCAACAATCCACATGTAAGGGATAGGAGTGGAAATCACTGGTGATAAACACACGTGGTCGCCTCTCACTCAACTTAGTTCGATCGATTTTTATAGAAAAACAGGATGTGTACATTACTGTGAGTTCAAAAGACACCTAGATCTCACCCACATAGACTTTCCTTCATCATTTACAGATATAAGTTCCATGTGGATATATGTAAATACCTGGGCCTATCAAAATTTTCACCAAAGTCACTTTCATTTACGAGCGATAAAATCACGCAAAACCAGCAATGTTTACATTCTTACCTCGATGGAGTGTCCCTGTATTGGGTTGAGATATTCTGGCCGCACATAGTGGTTTCCACTAGACGTCAGCATTTTGGATCACTATAATTAAGACTGATTTGCACACTATTTCACTGTCAAAGCATCCGAAGATTTCACTAATCAGGTCACAGAAGCTTCTCTTCTCTATTTGTCACATGACACTACTTCCGTCCACCGTCACTGAGCGCTACTAACTGAATGAATATTCTTGATTTCTGCTCACTCGTACCCGAGTCGGCGTGACGTCACCTCACCACAGCCTGTAACGTTCCCTCTGATTGGTCGAAAGTGTCCCGTTAGGTTTCACACGTTGGTCCCGTAAACACGAGGCGATTGGTTGGAGGCTCTTAGAGAGTTGTAAAGCTCACCATGATTGGTCGATTGCGATGTTATGTCGTCACTTAAGATGATGAATGGTGGGATGATGGGTAAAGCGAGAGTCACCAATCAGGAGAACGACACTAATGATCTGACACATGGCCGCCTCTCATCTCATCGCTCAACCCACAGAAAATATCGCTCACTCACCTTCTTTCTTTTTTTCAAAATTGAGCGGTCCAAAGGTGGCGAAACATTTTGAGATCTAACATGCTGTCCAGGGGAGTGAAACTTGATCGTGTACAGGGTGCTGCTGCAGACACACCCGCTACGATGTAAGTAATTGCTTCAAGTTTATCAATTATTAAAAAAAAAAAAGTTTGATCACTGTGTCTCGCGAGAGCGAAGGAGACAGGAAGCGAGCGAGAGAGCAGAGGAGGAGAAGACGAACAGGAACGATTGATTTAAGACCAAAAGCTCTTTTATTGGTAAGAAAGAAAACTGGAATCTTATAGAAAACTGGAGATTAAATGAAAATAAATAGTGCGCGATGGTGTCAGTGGTCCAGGGGAGTTTCTTCAGCCTGGGGAGGGGAAGAGTTAGAGGTGACGACAGCCGACGCGCGCTCGGCTGACCTACACACACATACATACATACACACACACACACTGTTGCTCCTAACTTCTTCCCAAACTCCCTCTACCGACAAGGAATCCTGCTCGCTCTCTCTCTCTCTCTCTCTCTCTCTCTCTCTCTCTCTCTCTCTCTCTCTCTCTCTCTCTCTCTCTCTCTCTCCTCTCCCTTATCATCCTACAACCTTTTTCCTTCTTTTATCCTACCCCAGTTATCATACTTTATCCCCTTTCTCGCCCATGTATCTCTACACTGTCCCATTCATCACCATCACTTGAGGCCCCTAGTTTTTTTTCTTATTCTTTTTTAAGCATCCATATATCTCTTCCATCAAGTTGCAAGCTACTCAGTCATTTCTAAGCAATATTGCATTTTTTATCTCTCTTTTTGAATATTATCGCAGTTGCTGCTA
>NC_090738.1:29850121-29860121 GCF_036898095.1 Palaemon carinicauda | reverse complement strand
CTACAACTTCACCATACTTGTGAGTTAAGGACGGCTGGTTTGGGGGAGCCTATAGGTCTACTTACAGAGTCATCAGCAGCCATTGCCTAGTCCTCCCTGGTCCTAGCTTGGACGGAGAGGGGGGCTTGGGCGCTGATCATAATTATGAATATATGGACAGCCTCTAGGGCATTATCCTGCTAACCAGGGCAATGTCACTGTCCCCTGCCTCTGCCATTCATGAGTGGCCTTTAAACCTGAAAATGATTACTGCATTAATCTTACGTTTTGCAAGTGAATTTGTGATCCATTTGTTATTATAAACGGAAAATGAAGACTATAATATGAGACAACTCTCTCTCTCTCTCTCTCTCTCTCTCTCTCTTCTCTCTCTCTCTCTCTCTCTCTCCCTAGAGGCGTGAACGTAATTTGACCATCGAAGCGCGAAGCAGATGTTAGCCAAAGTTAGCTGATGAGGAGTTTGTCATGAAGGGGTGCCGCTCCCGCATCTCTCTCTCTCTCTCCTCTCTCTCTCTCTCTCTCTCTCTCTCTCTCTCTCTCTCTCTCTCTCTCTCTCTCTGTGTTGATTGACAAGTTGCAGGCCTCTTCAGAAGACTAAATCCCATGGCCAGGTCTCACCCCTTCTCTTCCTTTTCAGACCCCTCTTTATAATCTATTACTCCTCCTCCCATTTTCCTCTTTATTCTCCCATTATTCTCTTATCATATTTTCTTCTTTCTCCTCTTATTTCCCTATTCCTCATCCCTCTCTCCTATTTTCTTCTTCCTACTCTCATTTCACTCTTCCTACTCCCTCTCCTCTCTCTACTACCCACAACCTATTACACTTCCCTACTTTTCCTCCTCTTACGGCTATTCTTTTTTATTCTTTATTCCTTTCCTATCACCCTGTTCCTCTTTCTCCTCCTCTCCCTCCTTCCCCCTCCTCCTCCCCTTCCCCCTACTCTTAACGCAAACCCAGCATGTTGAAAAAGGCGAAGCTCAATTTTATTGTCCTGGTGGGTAGCGAAGGGATATCCCAAATTTAGCTTTTTCGAAGCTGATCGTATAACATTGGATTATTCAAGAAAGACTATAATTATGATCTAATAAATACAACTACTATGATTTTGATACTAATAAATTAATAAACTATTAGAGTTACTTCACACAATAGTTTTAAGCTAAAATAAATGTAATGTTTTTCTGCTCTAGGAAGAAAATTTTATTTTTTTTCTTTCGGTCACATTCCCCCTTATTATATGTATAAGTTACTTAATGGTGATAATACCATTATCGCCTTTGCATACTACATCTAAAGCTATGATAAACTTTTTCGATTGTGATGGTATGAACATGATAATGAGGCAGATGGCGGTGATATTATGATTTTAATGACAATGATAAATTGCTGCCGATGATGATAATAACAGTAGTGGCAAGGTTGTTAATAAGCAGGTTGGGTGATGAAGGTACCCCACATCTCACTTCAGTTAATTTAAGTGTTGGACATGCCAGGAGTAGAGTGCACCTTTTAACCCCCCTTTCACTCTCTCTCTCTCTCTCTCTCTCTCTCTCTCTCTCTCTCTCCTCTCTCTCTCTCTCTCTCGTTTATCGAATTATTTTAGTTGTTAATGGTATATGCATTCTTTATTGCCAAATGGTCTTATTTCAGTTAATTTATAAGTGTTGATATGAGCAGAGTAGAGTGCACATTTTAACCGCTTCTCTCTCTCTCTCTCTCTCTCTCTCCTCTCTCTCTCTCTCTCTCTCTCTCTCTCGTTATCGAATTATTTTAGTTATTAATGTATATGCATTCTTTATTGCCAAATGGTCTTATTTCAGTTAATTTAAGTGTTGATATGAGCAGAGTAGAGTGCACATTTTAACCGCTTCTCTCTCTCTCTCTCTCTCTCTCTGCTCTCTCTCTCTCTCTCTCTCTCTCTCTCTCTCTCTCCTCTCTCTCTCTCTCTCTTGTAATATAGTATCAATATTATCATCATCGTTTTTAATGACTAAAGTTGGGTTGTACGCCCAAATTATATATATATATATATATATATATATATATATATATATATAGTATATATATATATATATATATATATATATATATATATATTATATATATTCAAAGTAATTATAAAATTTTGCTATTTGTATCCTCATCATCATCATCTCGCTTCCCAAGCCTATTGACGTAAAGGTTCTCGGTTAGATTTATCCAGTCGTATCTATCTTGAGCTTTTGAATCAATACTTCTCCATTCATCATCTCCTACTTCACGCTTCATAGTCCTGAACCATGTAGGCCTGGGTCTTCCAACTTTTCTAGTACCTTATGGAGTCTAGTTAATATAAAATGATTAAATGAAGGATTTATAGCCATGAGAAAAGCAATGAACAAGTTACTTGAATATATATATATAATATATATATATATATATATATATATATATATATATATATATATATATATATATATATATAAATACAACACCATCAAAGTCAAAAGGGAATTCATATTCCCATCTATTAATTAAACTAAACACAAGCACTTTCTTCTCACATAATCAGAGTACGACTGAATAGTATCAGAAAATTTTTCTGCTGAGGGGCAGAGTTCTCCTGCTTGAGGGTACACTCGGGCCCTCTATTCTATCTTACTTCTCTTCATTTTTTTTTTTTGAAGTTTTAATAGTTTATATATGGAAGTTTTATTTTAATAATGTTACTGTTCTTAAAATATTTTATTTTGATTGTTATTTACTTCTCCTGTAGTTTATCTATTTCCTTATTTCCTTTCCTCACTGGGCTATTTTTTCCGTTGGAGCCCTTGGGCTTATAGCATTGCTTCTCCATCTAGGGTTGTAGCTTAGTAAGTAGTAATATTAATAATAATAGTTATTTCCTGTAGGAGGTTCGGTGTCACTAACAGTTGCAGTCGTAAGACAATCTAAATCCAAGTTATTTGATCAATTTTGTAGAAGGATAACTATTTTGTTCTCTCAGCGGGTCACTGTAGGTGGAGCTAGAAGTCATTTTAAACGTACAAACAGCATTTCATTTTTCATCTGGTTCTCATTTGTTTAATCTTGCCCAAAGCTGTTTATCTTTATCGATAAGAAAAAGTTCTATAGGGTTGCTCACTGAGAAATTAGAAATGACCCCACTAGTGATCATAAGTAAAATACGATAAAATGACTACAACTGATAATCGAGGGGCTGCTACCTATACGATGACTCTGGGTATCTCGGTTGCCTATACTGTACAGCTGGCTTCATTAATTCTGGTACACTTCACGGGAAACTAAGGAGACGCCTGGCATCTGTAAATTGTAGCAAGTAACGCTGTACCTTGTAACTCGTAAAGCTGTGTTTAGCTAAAGAGAAACTATTGGCAACACTGCCTGTATAAGAAAGATCGCCAAACTTTTAAACACGTGACCAAAAGCATTTTACCATTGTTACGAAGTGCTGAATAGAAAAATAGTGTTACCGCATTAATGCTTTTGATCATAGATTTATAAGCTCAGCAAGCATTTTACAGGCAGCGTTGCCAACAGTTCCTCTTTTGCTAAACACTTCGTTCCCTGCAACAATGTTCACCGGCCAGACGCCTCCTTAGCTTCCCGTGAAGTGTATCGGAGTTAATGAAGCCAACTGTACCAGTCTAAAGGTCCATGTAAGGCACGATACTCCAGTAACTCCTCACCTCACTGGGCAAAGATTAGTTTTAAAGATTCTATAGGCCGCTCATGAATGGCAGAGGCAAGGGGACAGTGACATTGCCCTATCAAGCAGAACAATGCCCTAGAGACTCACCATATATAAGCATGATCAGCACAAACCGCTTCTCCACTCTCTCTCTCTCTCTCTCTCTCTCCTCTCTCTCTCTCTCTCTCTCTCTCTCGCTCGCTCTCTCTCTCTCTCTCTCTCTCTCTCTCTCATGATAAAATCCATCTGAGATTTTCTTATTGGTAGTAGACAGTGTAATAATTTCCCTCCCCCAGTTTGGGAGATGCGCTCTCTCTCTCTCTCTCCTCTCTCTCCTCTCTCTCTCTCTCTCTCTCCTCTCTCTCTCTCTCTCTCTCTCTCTTTCTCTCTCTCGTGAGAAAAACCATCATAGATTATTTTTTATTGGTAACAGACGTTGCAATGATGTCCCTCCCTCGATTTGGGAAATTTCCCCCAATTTAGAAATACTGTCACAGTACATTCTCTCTCTCTCTCTCTCTCTCTCTCTCTCGTCTCCTCTCTCTCTCTCTCTCTCTCTCTCTCTCTCATCTTCTTGCCGCATTCCTGTCCTCGTTTGGCCCGACAACACTTCCACGAGGCTGCATAAAAACAGGCATTGGAAGGATATGTCAGAAAACTGTTGAATTTAAATAAGAAGCCGTAAATGTCGCAGCCGGGAGGTGTTGAGATCCCGAATTGCTCAAGGAGAAAATATGTGCCATTCCTCGGCCTCATGCATTCTGTGCATTCTACTGCAATCCTGGCAGAATGACAGAGCAACTGTGCATGTTTAGGAGGATTTGCAACGGCTATAAAATTTGTTTTTGCTTGTTGGGGTCAACGCAAAAACCCCGGGCGCTTTTCTTTCGACATCGGTGACACGTTCAGCCGAAGTTCCTGGGTTTGTTGCCTCGATACTACAGTAAATATAATAAAGCGCGAACTGCTGTGACACTAGAAACATTCAAAATAGCAATAGCACTAGATAAGCATTACTGATTACATGGGAAGGATGCAATTGAAAATATCTAAATTGATATCTTCCAATCTGATACAGTCGGACATTTAAGTAAAATCTTGCTAATGCCACCTCTATCAGTGTCACTATTATTGTTGTTGTTATAGTCATTGCTGCTGCTGTTGTTGTTTCTTACAATTGTGTAATTTATTTTGCTACATTGGACATGGCCTTAAGCTGGAATAACTGTGTTGTTGTTGTTGTAGTTGTTGTAACTAATACTATAATTTTGCATTACTTCTTCTTTAATGGGCATTTTGAATTAATTCATGACGTCTATGAAAGAGGGAATAGGTTAAATAGGCCTACTTATTCAGGCAATCCACGTAATCAACAGATTCTTGACTACAAAGGCACTTGGAATTCCTTCCGTGCAAAGTTAATTAAAGAAACAAGAGTAAAAACAAGAACACTTTAGGTCTGATAGCTGCAAGTGCTTGTAAACGGTTAAGAATATGCATCCTCTCTTAGCTCCTCGGTCAAAATTAAGCAGGCCTAATGTGGGTAACGTCACTGACTATTGAACGCCAGACTGGGGTTGGAGTCCCTGCTCAAAGACGTTAGTTCCTTTGGTCGCTGCAACCCTCACCATCTTTCTGAGCTAAGGATGTGGCGTTTGAGTCTTCAGCATCCATTGCTTGGCCCTCATTGGTCCTAGCTTGAGTGGAGAGGTGGCTTGGGAGCTCATCATAAGTATATATAGTCAGTCTCTAGGGTATTGTACTACTTAATAGGATCAGTCTCTAGGGCTATTGTTCTGCTTGATAGGGCAATGTCACTGTCCTTCCTTCTGCCATTCGTGATAGAACTTTAAACATTTAAAGAATTATGTGGGGTCACTTGCATCGTGATTGAGGCAGTGAATCTACCATGATTAAGCCACAAATTAAGTTTGATATTAATCCTAGAATGGCTTTCAACTCAATTT
This sequence comes from Palaemon carinicauda, assembly GCF_036898095.1. Lineage (NCBI taxonomy): Eukaryota > Metazoa > Arthropoda > Malacostraca > Decapoda > Palaemonidae > Palaemon > Palaemon carinicauda. The sequence continues at coordinate 29,854,460 of NC_090738.1, read as the reverse complement.
TGACATCAAGACGTATCGCAGAGCTGTTCTACGATGCTTACTTTGTCCATCTTGAAAAGAGACATCTTGCAGTGTTCAAAAACTCATATAAGAAAAACGCGTCTAAAATCTTTAAAAATAGAGACCAGATTATTCTCTTTTCATTCTCTACTTTCTCTTTATTTCTTTATCTATTCTCTTTATTTTACTCTCTTTATTTTCTCTTTTTATAAGTTGCGTTCCTTAAAGAGTCTTTGGTAACAGTGCCGGCGCCATAAAATTGTCGAGAAACAAGCTTGTATCGGAGAAGGAGGGTGGCCCTCCTGCCCCAGCCATGTTTCAACAAGCCTGCCACTTTTAAAATTGGTTGGCAGAGGGGCTGGTGAAGTGAAATATTCGGACAGATTTTCTTTTTTCTAATCAGTTGTATATTGTGTCTGCAAAGACATCACAGTAAGTACATCATTTATGATTCTGATTTCGGTAATACAGATGTAAAATTAGACTAATTATCGTCATTCAAAATTTTATAAATCCACCAAAAAAGGTGGGTATTTCTATGAAATGAGGTGTATGAATAGTATTTCTCTCTCTCTCTCTCTCTCTCTCTGCCTCTCTCTCTCTCTCTCTCTCTCTCTCTCTCTCTCTCTCTCTCTCTCTCTCTCTCCGTGTGAGTGTGTACTACAGCCCCAGGTCGTGTACTCGTTTATAATGATCGCATTCATATCCATTTCACCGCAATTCATCTATATATAAACGCCATTCAGTACGTCGTAGCCCCTCGCCTCGAACCCCTATCCTGCAGGAATAGATCCCTCATCCTATTGTGTTCCTGTCGCATCCCCCCCATCCAGCATCACCAATCTGTATTCCACCATCCTATCCCAACTCTCTTCCCTTAGCCCCAAATCTCCATCTTTCTCTCCCCCAAAACGACGTTAACACCCCCCCCCCTTCCCCCCCCCGCCCGGATACCTTGGGCGCTAACGAAGCAGGTAAAATATCACTGAAAGCCTGGACGCAACAACAAGGCTCTCAACACCTTTCCTCAAGCTCAGCTCGGGTCGTAAATCGGGCTTATCGGGGGCCATCGGAGAGTCACCAAATTAGCCGGGGAGTCCCGCCCACCTCACGGCTCGGGGAGACTCACTTCAAAGACCAACCGCCTCGAACACTTAACTTTATCATCATCCGAAACATACAAAGATCGCCAGTCTCTCTCTCTCTCTCTCTCTCTCTCTCTCCTCTCTCTCTCTCTCTCTCTCTCGGGATGCTGGGGTGGATGGGGGAGAGAGAGAGAGAGAGAGAGCGAGAGACTTCTCTTTCCCTTTCGATTTCAACTGCAACTTTTATCGATTCACCTCCGAGGGAAAAGAGATTTTTTATAAGGGATCTTTTTTTTTGTTGATTGTGAGGTAATCTTCTAATCTTGCATTGGTCAGGATGGGGGAAAGAAATGATTGCCTTTTTTAAGTAAAAGAATAAAAAAAAAGTAAAGGAAGTAGCAAAGGACATCAACTGCAGCAATGACAATAAGAACGGTAATGGTAATGATCAACAACAACAACAACAATGATAATATGCATGAATAATCAAAGCTAGGTCAGTGAATAGTTAACTTCAATTTTTCTTTATCTTAAATATCAATCACAATTTATTTTTTTCTTATAAAACAATGGCAAATGATCGGCATGTAAAATGCTCCTAAAAGACAAAAAACTTCATAAATAATAAACGAAACTTTCTAAAACAACACAAACAGTAACAAATAAAAAACGACTACCAGTAACAAGTGAAACAAAGTAACAAAAACATCTACTCATAATAAGACAGGGAAATAACAACATATGAAGTAAACCTTAACCATCATGTTAGATAGAAAATAGCAAATACGTTTAACTTTATATGAAACCGAACTGATAATCCTCAACAACACAAGTAAATAAACTGTAAATGTGATAACGTCCCTGACTGGTGAACGCCAGACTGAGGTTCGAGTCTAGCTCAAGCGCGTTAGTTCCTTTGGTCGCTGCAACCTCACCATCCTTGTGAGCTAAAGATGGGCGGTTTGGGGGAGCCTGTAGGTCTACCTGATGAGTCATCAGCAGCCATTGCTTGGCCTTCCTTGCTCCGAGCTTGGGTGGGAAAGGGGGCTTGAGCGCTGATCATATGTATATATGGTCAGTCTCTAGGGCTGTGTCCTGCCCAATAAGGCAATATCACTGTCCCTTTCCTCTACCCTTCATGAATGGCCTTTAAACCATTAAATAACAGGAAGAGCAGAAACATAGGAAGTACACCAAATCAAGAAAGTGCAAGATAAAAAATGTCAATAATAAAATCATTATAAGCAACCAAGCCGTCAAACAGCGAACGAAGTAAACGAGAGGTGAGTGACAGATCGTCACCAACACCTCTCTATTGAAAACACGATGGATGGAAGAAACAACAATATTGGATGGATAGAGAGAGAGAGAGAGAGAGAGAGAGAGAGAGAGAGAGAGAGAGAGAGAGAGAGAGAGAATTGTATATCTATCATTTGTTTGTTGGAAAATTATTTTCTCATTATAATATATATATATATATATATATATATATATATATATATATATATATATATATATATAAAGAGAGAGAGAGAGAGAGAGAGAGAGAGAGAGAGAGAGAGAGAGAGAGAGAGAGAGAGAGAGAGAAATAATTCACCAAAGAACAAAAGATAGATATGCTATATTTTCTCTCATGAGAGAGAATAATTCACCAAAGAACAAAAGATAATTTAGAATTCTCTCTCTCTCTCTCTCTCTCTCTCTCTCTCTCCTCGAGTCAAGGGTGAGGCAAGAGGCAGCAATACTCAACTGCAGGTGCTTTGTTACGGGAGATTGTAACCGCCCCCTCGTCTTTCTTAATTAGGGGTTCCGTAACCCAGGCTACTACCGCTCTCTTGGCCTAAGGGTTTTCAGAATATTTGCATGCCACAGCTAAAATGGTTACGGTAATGCATGACGACAGGTTTCTGATATAGTATTTTTTGAGTTTTTCTTACACGTAGATGTGATTCGAAGGAGCCAGGTGAGGAGGCCGTGTTGGTCATTTACTAATAATATTCTGGTAGTTTTAACGAACCTTGTATTATTATTATTGTTGTTGTTATTGTTATAATAATAATAATAATAATAATAATAATAATAATTATCATTATTATTATTATTATTATTATTACTTGCTAAGCTACAACCCTAGTTGGAAAACCAAGAAGCTATAAGCTCAGGGGCTCCAACGGGGAAAATAGCCCAGTGAGGAAAGGAAACAAGGAAAGATAAAATATTTTAAGAACAGTAACAACATAAATATCTCCTATAAAAACTATAACAAACAAGAAATGAAGAAATAAGATAGAATAGTGTGCTCGGGTGTACCCTCAAGCAAGAGAACCTAAACCCTATCGTTGTATTAAAAGATGCAAGTATTTTTAATGTTACGTTTTTCTTTAAGTGTTCTCTCTAGTTTAGGATGTTTATAAACTATCTCGTAGAATTTTTTTTTTTTTTAATTTTAATATAGTTGTAATTTTGGTAGTTCAAACTGACGGCTACACAAAAAGCCATTTGATCTTTATTCTAATCTTACGTTCATAAGATATCACGTATCCTCTTATTTTTATGCATCTGTGCTTTTTCCTATTCGTATGGAGTAACACGGTTGCCTTCTTTTTAAAGGACTTTTGCTTTGACTTTTCTGGTGGACCGTAGTCCCGACCGGCTGCCCTGCCTGACATCGCCTTGAGTCTAGGCTTTAGACCCTGGTAGTGTAAGCATCACATTTTTTATATATGGCCAAAGTCCAACAGGACTTATTACGAAGGCCTCGGACATGTCGTTTTTCATGTCTATGGTTTGGCCAGTTTTCATCACCACGCTGGCCAGTGCTTGGTGATGACGGGAGACTTTTGTCTAGATTAAAAACAAAACTGTTCTCAGAAATGTCCCCAGCCTAACGAAAATTATAATGCCTTCATAATTAGGCTAAGGGCATGTAACAATACAGAATGCAGAAGAAAATTTAATCAGCTCATAGTTACTTTAATCATAAGCCGTACTAATACCAAACTCTTCTCATCCATCAATTAACGATAAAAGGTTGTCGTGGCCTATGAAGTAACGTCCCTGACTGGTGATCGCCAGACTAGGGTTCGAGTCCTGCTCAAACTCGTTAGTTTTTTAGTACTTACAACCTCACCATCTTTGGGAGCTAAGGATGGGGGGTTTGGGGTCTATATGTCTACCTGCCGAGTCATCAGCAGCCATCGTCTGTCCCTCCTTTGTCCTAGCTTGGGTGGAAAGGGAGCTTGGGCGCTGATCAT
>NC_090738.1:29840121-29842621 GCF_036898095.1 Palaemon carinicauda | reverse complement strand
AGAGAGAGAGAGAGAGAGAGAGAGAGAGAGAGAGAGAGAGAGAGAGGGAGAGAGAGAGTGAGTCATACCCAAGATTTAGGAAATTAACGCATCGAACCAAAAATATAATAACTTCCCTACCTGAAGCGATAATAAATCAGTACGTATTTCAAAACTGTTTCAGTTATTAATATCTTATGAACTTGCTTTATCGTTGGTGTCAAATCGGGATAAAATTTTTTTGTAATTATGTTATATAAAGTTACTTGGTATTTACTATAAAAATTAGAAGGGAAATACCAATAATGTAATAGGATATTGATTGTAGATAATTCTTCAGGGAAAAGTGTAGTTTTAAGGTTTAAAGGCCGCTCATGAATGGCATTGCCCTATCAAGCAGGACAATGTCCCAGAGACTGACATGTGATCAGCGCCCAAGCCCCCTCTCCATCCAAGTTAGAACCAAGGAGGGCCAGGTAATGGCTGCTGATGACTCAGACTCAGCAGATAGACCTTTAAACTCCCCCAAACCACCCATCCATAGCTCACAAGGATGGTGAGGTTGCAGCGACAAAAGAAACTATCATATTTGAGCGGGACTCGATCACCAGTCTGGCGTTCACCAGTCAGGGACGTTACCACATCGGAAACCACAACCCTGAGGAACAGAAGTTTTCATTTCCATGGTTTTTGTATTTCCCCAGAAATCAGGTAAATTCCCCAGAATTCAGGTAAAATGCAAGATAATTTGGAATTTTTGATCAAATGACAGTTTTTTTTTGTTTTTAATAAATTAACTTTGACATATTTTAATATGTTAAGTAATTCAAAACACCTCAGATCGCTAAATGGTTTTCCTAAAACAAAGTATTTCTAATTACTCTAGAATAAGGAAAAAAAGTCCTAACATGATATGATGGAAAAAAGTTATTAGTTTTTAAATGAAAAATGAGAATTCAAGAATAAGAAAAAAATCCTGCCTTGAAATGGTGGAAAAAAAATTTATTTTCTAAATGAAAAATGAGCTATATGTATTTCACGAAAAGCAAGTAGCGATTGGTCAATCATCAACATCCTATTATTATTATTATTATTATTATTATTATTATTACATTACCAATGTGGGGGTGACACCCACAGGTTCCACCAACGACGATGCTTCTGCCCTAGGAAGAAAAAAAAAGAGAAGACGAAGAAAAGTATGTGAAAATAAATTCCATTTTGCTCTAAGTCGCTTCAAAGAGCACTTAAGCGAAACGAGAAAACCAGGCCATCGGCCTTTAACGAGACCTCGCCCTCTTACCAGACACCAAAACAAAATAGGTGTTGGGGACTCCGTTACGGCCGGAGGAAAAGACACTAAAACCTTCACGTTTACTTCAGTCTGAGGGAGCGGTAGGGGGCTGGGGGAGGAAGGGGAAGCGAAGGAGGGGAAGTGTTCGACGTGCCCTTCCCAAAGACTCCCTATCCGCACAGTTTACGACTTAACAATGACCAGTAGCTGGGGGGAGAGGGAGGAAAAAAAAAGACTAGGACTCTTTTCTATTGCTTTCTTTCACACCTTCGTCTGTTGCCTATTGTTTATAGTCGACCGCCTTTCCAGTAGGTTTTTTTTATGTAGGCGTCTTTCTTTTCAATATTGATTAGCTAAGAGAGGAACAGATTAATATGGCATAATAAACGGTAAAAAAAAAAAAAAATGGTAGAATAGCTGTACTTTCTTTTCAACATTAAGTAAGAAAGGAACAGATTAACATGGTATATTACCTGTATTTTCTTTTCAGATTAGCTAACAGAATAACAGATTAATATGGTAGAGTAGCTGTACGTTCTTTTCAACATTAAGCAAGAGAGAAACACAATAATATGGTATAGTACCTGTACTTTCTCTTCAACATTGATTAGCTAAAAGAGCAACAGATTAATATGGTAGAGTAGCTGTACTTTCTTTTCAACATCAAAAGAGGAACAGATTAATATGGTAGAAGAGCTGTATTTTCTTTTCAACATTTATTAGTTAAGAGAGGAACCAAATAACATGGTAGAATATCGGTATTCTGTAATTGTATGTAAACGTCCAAATTATTCCATTAAGAGATCATGCTGTAGTTACCCTTTCCAAAAGTCATCTTCAGGAGAGAGAGAGAGAGAGAGAGAGAGAGAGAGAGAGAGAGAGAGAGAGAGAGAGAGAGAGAGAAATATAACAGTCAACGCACGTCCATCACCATTCAAAATTTACGACTCTTGCCTTTCGACAGTTATTAGACCATACAATTGACGTCCGAAATTTACAATCCCCCCCCCACCCCCCGGGGGCAAGAGGTCGGCCTCTAAAAGACCGACTTCTTCTTACAACTCCAATAAGAGTTATAGCTTTTCTCCTTTATATTCCCTCTTCCCTTAAGCTACATGAACATTCATTTCCATATGTATGGGGGTTACAAAGATTGAAAGAATCGTGCTGTTAGGATTCATGAGATTATGATACAGGAAAAAAAAATAGTTTGATACAGGAAGAAGA
>NC_090738.1:29830121-29835121 GCF_036898095.1 Palaemon carinicauda | reverse complement strand
ATAATAATAATAATAATAATAATAATAATAATAATAATAATAATAATAATAATGTCCTAAATGCTATCTTCATTTACTACAATTATTGATATCTCTTTCTAATTACAGATGACCTTATCTTTCGACACCGTTAACATCGGCTCCAGCGTAATTGACCTACGCATTGAGAACTGCACAGAGACGCTCACAGTCAAAGATGAAGCACTGCTCTCTCTCGCACTGCTGGAGAAGATTTCTTTCAGAAACATCGTTAACCTGACTGTCCACAAGGGTGCCATGGAACTGCATGGGGGAGAAATGGAATTTCGTGATATCAAGAACCTCATTTTGTTTCCAGGTTCGATCACCATTCCAGGCGATGGCGTTTCTAAAGTCATCATCGTAGACAGCGTTGTACATCCGGGTACCCTGGACGGTCCAAGAGCTGGTAGAACAAACGGCCAGGGAAAAGTTGTCCAAGATGCGATGTTTAAGTGCAATTGCCAAGACTTTTATTATCCAAAGGATAACCCAGTCATCGACGTCATGAAGAAAGCAATGAACTGCAGTAACGAGGATAAACGCGTGAGGGTAGAAAAATGTGTAAGAGCACCTCCACCCGCGTCAGGGTCATCTCTCGTGCCAATATTTTTCTTCAGCATCCTTCCTATGGTCTTTCTACTATAATTTGAATGGTCTTTATTGTAATTTGAGAGAATTCTGTATCGAATTAGTATGGGCTTTGCGGTGCTGTTTGAGTTCCGATGCTGTAAATCCATAGACGCGTGAGAGAAGATAAATGTGTAAGAGCGCTGTACCAACCGTGTGTCACACGTACATAGTTCATTTTGTGCTTGTATCTTAGCTCTCCCCTCGCACTAAAAAGAACCTGAAAACACATGTCTGTTTTTCTCAGAGGTAACAGTGTTAATTTTGAACATGAAAATTCTTGTTGCCTTGCGCTTTTGTATATAAAGGAGTGTTCTATAATAAACTCACTCAGTTGCTTTCAACCTGCCTTTGAGTCACAATCTTCTCTCGGCCCGTCACAGCGCCTACAACTAGAATATCGTCTGCCGTGTCAGGGTCATCTCTCGCGCTATTCTTTTTCTTCAACATCCTTTCTATCGTCTTTTTCCTATAATTTGAATGGATTTTTTATTTCTATTTGAGAGAATTCTGTATTGAATTAGTAAGGGCTCCGTGGTACTGTTTGAGATCAGATGCTGTAAATTCAAAGACTCCCTTATATAGGCTTATAGTATGGAGTCAGAGACGAGGTATGGTACTACCTGAGACTTTGAATATCCATTAGTGTTTTAAAGCTTATAGCCTGTAATGTAGTGCATACTAGTTAATAATATAGAAATCACCATATCTGAACCGTTTAATACGAGAGATAAGGAGAGATTGTTGCCCATCATTCTCAAGTGATTTGCTTTTCTCATTATCAATTGTCCTTTCGTGTTAAAATGTCGGGTTTGAAGTCAAATTAACCGGGAGTTAGAATTACGTAAAGTTAATGAAATTGTGCTCCATGCCATATCTAGGAGAACCTGCATTCCTATCTAAATCTAATTTTGAGATAAAAAGAAAAAAAAGATATGTTCAGCACGAATCAAAAATTTAAGTTGGATTTTCACATATTATAAAGATGGTCGAATTAAATTGCACATTACCTTAGAAAAAGTAAATAAGAAATGGAAAAGGAAAGTTGCTTTTTCTACGTCTATACTCTAAATTAAGAGTGCCTCTTTTGAGTTATACTGCAATGTATTTCAGACATAACGTTAATCAATAATTCTAAAAGGTGACACTCTCAGTTTTGAGTTTGTTGACACAGTGAGTGATCAGAGGTGGTAGAAGACTCTAAATGTATTTGTTCAAATATGGTGAAAACATTTACTAGCATCAGACATGTTCAGTTATGGTGAAAATATTTACTAGCATCAGACTTGTTCAGTTATGGTGAAAACATTTACTAGCATCAGACTTGTTCTGTTATGGTGAAAACATTTACTAGCATCAGACTTGTTCTGTTATGGTGAAAACATTTACTAGCATCAGACTTGTTCAGTTATGGTGAAAACATTTACTAGCATCAGACTTGTTCTGTTATGGTGAAAACATTTACTAGCATCAGACTTGTTCAGTTATGGTGAAAACATTTACTAGCATCACACTTGTTCAGTTATGGTGAAAACATTTACTAGCATCAGACTTGTTCAGTTATGGTGAAAACATTTACTAGCACCAGACTTGTTCAATTATGGTGAAAACATTTACTAGCACCAGACTTGTTCAGTTATGGTGAAAACATTTACTAGCATGAAACTTGTTCAGTTATGTGAATAATGTTTACTAGCATCAAACTACTTTTATTAACGTTGAATAACATTTATCATCATCAGATTGCATTCATTAATGTTGAATCCCATTTATTAGCATCAGACTGTGTTCATGAATGCTAAATAACATTTATTTTCATCAGATTGCGTTTATTAATGTTGAATAACATTTATTAACATCCGGCTGCTTTCATTAATGTTGAATAACATTTATTAACATCAGGCTGCTTTCATTAATGTTGAATAACATTTAACAGCATCAGATTGCGTCCAATGAAGTAGAGTAACATTATTACTTATTACATTTAAACACTGGCTTAAATCACCACCAGACTTAGAAAAGATATTTATCTTGCAACTCCTGCCATCTTGTTTTTTTACTGAAACTTCATTAATATCAGAGGATTTCAATGTTTACTACATCTTTTCATTTAATATCTTAATAACCTTGTATCGAATGTTGGTGTCTGTAATCCTATAATTATGTTTTCGCTCAAACTTCTATTACTATCTATTAGGTTTTCATGTCTTCGCTAGGTATCTATGCATTCTCTTTGCTTTTTTCTAGACATACTAATTGCCATATTGTACCTAGAATTTGTGATTAGATGACATTTCACATTATTCCTTGTAATATATGTTTTACGACTGTGTTAAGAAACAAAATCTACCTAAATATTTAAAAATAAAAATTATCTCCAATTTGTTAAAATCATCTTTGCCTGAATGCCATCTCCTGCCACACGGAAGATTCAACTTATAACTTCGGCTTTTTAAATCTAATAAATGAAATATTGCAAAATAAGGATAAGATTTTCTAAATATTCCAAGATTTTTTTCTTTACCCTTCAGGTTTCCCTTATCAATTCCTACCCCTCAAAAGTGTATTAAATATAATGGCTGAATTTCATCATATAACCGAATGATAAAAACTATCATAGTGTGGTGAGTTTGGATTGATTATTTGAATTGAAAAGGATGAATGTATACTGAAAAAAAAGAAGTAGGGAGAGATTTTCCGTTCAAAAATAGTTAAAGGATTTCATAATGCATAACCGAGAACTATTCATCAAAAAAAGGGTTTGATATTGTCTAAAATCTAGTGTAAAAAATACCAGATTAATGAACTTCTTAAAATTTATTATCATTATTACTATTATTACTAGCTAAGTTATAACACTAGTTAGAAAAGCAAGATGCTATAAGCCCAAGAGCTCCAATAGGGAAAATAGCCCAATGAGGAAAAGAAATAAGGAAATAAATAAACTATATGAGAAATAATTAAAATTATCAGCTTCATGGATTATAAAACTTTTTTTTTAAGTGTGTGCACACCAATTTTGACTTTGTTTATGGATATATATACCAAATACAATCATTATAAATCCCATATTTCCGCAGCTCTGTTTTTATTAAATAATCACAATGTTAAAATAAAAACATTAGGCAAAAACTAGCTAGTACAGTGGTAACGTGTTTGCCTAGCATTCCCATGGAAGCAGATCGATCCCAGCCCGGGACCGTGAGTTTAAGCTGTTTACTGGGGAGGCCACTGCTGTAGTTGGGCACCACAGTGGGGGGGGGGGGGGTTTGGCCTTGCCCGGCTGACGTTCTGGTGAGTATATTCTGATGGAACTGGAACTGAAACCAGACTCCTTTAACCTTTTAAGTTACTGAACCAGTTTCAACGAAACTTAGTGGTCACGTAGAGTATGACCCAAGGATAAATCTATTAGATTTTTAAAGAAAATACATCGACATACGAGTATGCAGAAATACTTTGAAAATGATCGCAATGTTAATACAAAAACATCACGCAAAAATATTCTCACTTGAAAAATGATACCTATCTCTGACTTAAAGGATGATAATAATAATAATAATAATAATAATAATAATAATAATAATAATAATAATAATCTTTACTTCAGCAAAAGCCATATACAGAGTTACAATAGGGGTGCAGTGATCTTACATTTATGACATTAGTAAAAAAAAAAAAAAAAAAGATAAGATATGCAATAATACCAGCGATACAGTACATACATCAATTCGCAGGTTGACCACAGAGTTCTAAGGTCTGGGTAACAAAATCACAACAACATTAACGCTTAATAATGATGATAATATGCATATCAGCAAATAAAAAGAAGAAAAGAGAAAGAATGGAGACGACAATGATAATTATGTTGGAACAAAAAATTGCTTGGATAATGATAGTACTCTGGAAGAAAAAAAAAATAGTTACAGAGCAGGTGGTGTGAAGGAAATACGGGACTTCCAGACAGCAGAGGTATAATATAATAAAACACGTTATCATAACATTACTGGATATTATACCCAAGTTATTTAGGTGATGAAGATTGTACTTTTTGAAGCGTAAGGGTCCATTTAGAGTCGAGCAACTCAATGTCATTTTCTAGTCCAGGCTCAAAGGAAACATAGAAGAGCATCGAGAGGGATTGATTTTCAACAATTTTCCATGGTTATTTATCTTGTCTTTTGTGTACGTAAACATCGCGGCTTTTGTAATAAAAACAAGCATAGAACTAATAATTAAAGCAGCTATGACAACGAACTGCAGGAACGATAATAGCAGCACTTAATAAGTACACCAATGTAGGTAATAGGGGTATTCATAAAAAAAAAAAAAAAATTGCACCTAGTATGTAC
>NC_090738.1:29820121-29825121 GCF_036898095.1 Palaemon carinicauda | reverse complement strand
ACACAGATTACCAAACAATTCTTCATCACCCAAGGGGTTACTGCACTGTAATTGTTCAGTGCCACTTTCCTCTTGGTAAGGGTAGAAGAGACTCTTTAGCTATGGTAAGCAGCTCTTCTAGGAGAAGGACACTCCAAAATCAAACCACTGTTCTCTAGTCTTGGGTAGTGCCATAGCCTCTGTACCATGGCCTTTCACTGTCTTGGGTTAGAGTTCTCTTGCTTGAGGGTACACTCGAGCACACTCTCCTATCTTATTTCTCTTCCTTTTGTTTTGTTAAAGTTTTTATAGTTTATATAGGAGATATTTATTGTTGTTACTCTTCTTAGAATATTTTATTTTCCTTTTTTCCTTTCCGCACTGAGCTATTTTCCCTGTTGGAGCCCCTGGGCTTATAGCATACTGCTTTTCCAACTAGGGTTGTAGCTTAGTAAGTAATAATAATAATAATAATAATAATAATAGTATAACACAGTACGCGCCTTTCTGGAATCTCATCTGTTAAATGTCAAAGCGAATTCGTCATTTATTGTCGGGCCGAACTTGAATAGAATGTTCTGTTGTATCGAAATTCCTTGCTCAGTGTAGGTGTTTCTTACTTTAAATAAAATGCAATAATGATCTCATTCGGTTCTAATTATTTAGCTTCTGTCTTCAATTGTTTTACTTACTGCTGCAAGTCTGTTTTCTTCTCTCCTATATGTCAATGTGACCAGCAATGGCTCATGTCAGTTCAATGATGTGTCCTTGGGTAGAAAAAAAAAAAAAAAAAAAAAGGAAATGACCTGTAATACAAAGTTCAGTCAATGTCAAAAAAAGTTATGTACGTACTTTATTATATTAAAACAGTATTAATTCTCTCTCTCTCTCTCTCTCTCTCTCTCTCTCTCTCTCTCTCTCTCTCTCTCTCTCTCTCTCTCTCTCTCTCTCTCTCTCACCATCTTGACCCAAAAATAATCAAAGTAGGTGGAATAAAATTACAAATTTTTTTCCTAACAGTCATTCACCTAAAGTTCACTCCCCCTTCCCTTCTTCCCTTACCGGAAAATATCCCTTCACGGGTGCAATGGGGCCTTGCCGTAAATAATCCATTGTCATTTACAGTAAGGTGGTAAAAGATAGTGCCTCTGTGATTTACAACTCGAGGGTGGTATTGCGCCGGCAGCTTTGCCCCTTCTCTACCCAAAAAGAGCCGCCTACTCCACCGCTGGAGGGGGTCTCGCCCCCCTCTCACCCTCCTAAACACTACAATCATCCACTCTAGGGTCCTAGATACTTTCACAATAGCCTCCTAGTCTCTAGAGATGATGTTGCCTTACCCTCACCCCTCCCCATACCCCAATACTATGCCCTAGGCTCCTCTCCCCTCCCCATGCCCCATTTTATTATGCCAACCTGAATTTATGTTATGGGTGTAATATATAACATCCAATAAAATAAGGGCATTATGAAGGTCTCTATAACTGCCCAATAAACTTGGATCGGCTGTATCTTAATTGAAATTGAATCTTCGCCAAAAAAAAAGATCTTTATTATTTTCTTTATTCTTATGTTGTCGGGGGTATTTCATTCTTTTTTTTAATGGGAGGAAGAATGTCGAATAAAGAATGTTTATTGGGAGGTTCAGTGTGCTATCAAGTTTGAATATCTAATAAGCAGTGGAACGAAGGCTTTGAGAACTTCTTTTTATTTTACTATATAGCTGCTAGAATCCAGCTTATAGTTCAACTTAAATTTTTTTTTTTTTTTTTTGATTTTCAGAGAATCATCTGGGTTCGTTTAATTATGAGAAATAACGAACGGCAGTGAAATATATAAGAAGATACTGCTACTAAAAAAACAGTTTTAACCCCCCCCCTCTCTCTCTCTCTCTCTCTCTCTCTCTCTCTCTCTCTCTCTCTCTCTCTCTCTCTCTCTCTCTCTATATATATATATATATATATAGTAAAGTACGTAAATAACTTTTTTTGACATTGACTGAGCTCAGTATTACAGGTCATTTTTTTTCTTTATTTCACCTAAGAACACATCATTGAACTGACATGAGCCATTGCTGGTCACATTGACATATGGGAGAGAAGCAACAGACTTGCGGCAGTAAGTAAAACAATTGAAGACAGAAACTAAATTATTAATAAATAATAAATCCATAGCTGGATCACATGGCAGAATTATGACTAACTGCCTGACTAGGGTTCGATTCCCGCTCAAACTCGTTAGTTTCTTTGGTAGATGCAACCTCACCATCCTTGTGAGCTAAAGATGGGGGGTTTGGGGGAGCCTATAGGTCTATCTGCTGAGTCATTAGCAGCCATTGCCTGGCCCTCCTTGGTCCTAGCTTGGGTGGGGAAGTGGGCTTGGGCGCTGATCATATGTATATATAGTCAGTCTCTAGGGCATTGTTCTGCATGATAGGGCAATGCCACTGTCCCTTGCCTCTGCACCACTTGTGGGTGCACTCAGGCATACTATTCTATATTGTTTCTCTTCCTCTCGTCTGTTTAAGTTGCTATAGTTTCTATATGAATTATCTAATCTAATGTTGTTACTGTTCTTGAAATATCTTATTTTGACTGAACATTGCCTTTCTTATAGTTTGTTCGTTTCCTTTCCTCATTGGGTTATTTTTTTCCTTGGGCTTATAGCATCCTGCTTTTCCAACTAGGGTTGTAGCTTACCTTATTGTAGTAGAAATAATAATAATAATAATAACAATAATAATAATAATAATAATAATAATAATAATAATAATAATAATAATAATAATAATAATAATAATAATAATATTGGGTATTGAAACCCACAATTATATGCGATTGTATATTTAAAATTAGCAGGAGCTTTTGCACTTTTTTGAAAGTGCCTCTTCAGCTGAATAATAATAATATAATAATAATAATAATAATAATAATAATAATAATAATGATAATAATAATAATAATAAATCTATTTAAAACTTAGGTTAGAGGGACTGTTACAATCAAGAAATTTAAAAATCGTCAACGGATGCATCCTTTGATAAGTGTTCTTGATAATAAACAAAAGTTTTCCTTTTTCGGTTAAAAGCATTGTTTCACTAATCCCCTGATTAAACTTCTTCTTATATGGTGGTGCTTATATCTAAAAAAAAAAAAATGGGATTTACATAGACTAAAATTGATATACTGTGTATACAAGACATTGTTTTTACACTTGTGTTGAAAAATAATTCATGTTCAAGACAATATCTCATATAAAGTCAATGAACACTTGCCTCTGTCTGTGTGTCTGTCTGTCTGTGTCAAAATCATGAGTTATGTATCCATCAAGATTACTTTTCAGCCCGCCTCTCTCTCTCTCTCTCTCTCTCTCTCTCTCTCTCTCTCTCTCTCTCTCTCTCTCTCTGTCCAAGCATTGTACAAAAATTTATATGAATAATATATTCATCAAGATTATTTTCTACACCCAAACGCCTCTCTCTCTCTCTCTCTCTCTCTCTCTCTCTCTCTCTCTCTCTCTCTCTCTGTCCAAGCATTGTACAAAAATTTATAAGAGTAATGTATCCATAAAGATTATTCTCTACACCCAAACGCCCCTCTCTATCTCTCTCTCTCTCTCTCTCTCTCTCTCTCTCTCTCTCTCTCTCTCTCTCTCTCTCTCTCTCCTCAACATTGCTAACGTCATTAATGTTATCGTCGACATCATTACTAGCAAACAATTTATGATCTTGCCATATTTGGAACGCAAGAATAATCACTGACTGATAATCGTTTAGCAGGAGTCTCTCTCTCTCTCTCTCTCTCTCTCTCTCTCTCTCTCTCTCTCTCTCTCTCTTTCAACCTATCCAGCAGGCTGGGCTATTAAACATGATAGGGTAAGTGGAGATAGAAAGTTAAGGAAAAAAAGTTTGTAAAATATTGTGATATAAATTTTCTTGTTACACAAACATATGCTATCAAAGAGAGAGAGAGAGAGAGAGAGAGAGAGAGAGAGAGAGAGAGAGAGAGAGAGAGAGAGAGAGAAATCAAGCATCTTAGTGGTGTGACGATACTTTTGCAGTGTTATGCAAGAGAAGCATTTTCAATGAAATAATTCTAATTGTGGCCATCTCAGAAGGAATTGAGTCTATAATTATCCTTATTATTACTGGATATGCTACAACCATAGTTGGAAAAGCAGGATGCTATAAGCCCAAGGGCTCCATCAGGTAAAATAACTTTGGGAGGAGATTAAGTAAGGATATAAATAAACTATAAATGAGACGCAATGAATAAAAAATATAAATATCTTAAGATCAGTATCAACCTTAATAAAAATCTGTTATATATAAACTAGGAAGAGAGACTTATGTCAACCTGTTCAAAATAAAAACATTCGCTACAAGTTTGAACTTCACAAGTTCCATCGATTCAACCACCAGATTGGGAAGACCATTCCACAATTTGGTCACTGATGGAATATATTTTTTTTTTTTTTTCAGAATACTGTTTAGTGTTGAGGCTTATGAAGGGGAAGGCAAGATTGTTAGAATTAACTGTCCACATAGTACTACGTACAGGATAGTACAAGTTAGGAAGATCGGCTTCCAAAGGATGATCTACCGTAATTGCAAAGGATGATGGAATTATGAAAAGTTATATGCAATATACATAATGAACTAATTGAAAGAAGGTGCCAGAGATCATTATCAAGATCAGGAATAAGAAAATCAATATACCACAAGCTTTTGTCCACCAAATTAAGATGGCGGTAAGTAGCTAAGAACCAGACAGGAGAACATTAATTCGAACCAAGGTAAAATGAAACAATTAAAACATTCAGATGAAATTTTTCACCAAAATCTTAAAAAACTTTCTCAATAAACCATTCATTTTGTACAATCGAAGAAGAAACAGACCGAAAGTAAATTTACAATGAAAAATCACACCTAAAGTTTCAAAGGCGTTGTATATAGATAAAGAAACATTATCAATGCAGAGATCTGGATTTTGAGGAGCCAATCTCCTCGACCTAATTACAAT
>NC_090738.1:29800121-29810121 GCF_036898095.1 Palaemon carinicauda | reverse complement strand
ATTATTTTTATTATTATCATTATTATTATTATTATTATTATTATATTAAAGCAGGGAATGACAGGTCACTGACAAGACCTAATCTTCCATTATATATTTCGAAGCTGATTAAACGACAGTAAATTAACCCTGAAAAAATGGCCCCACATGTTTGATGCCCAGATTATCAAGCATTAAATTATTAGAATCGCCAATACATTATTCGAATGTTTCTTTAATGAAAATTAATTGCTTGTTCAGGAACTGACAATGATTGGAATTTTTACAGCTTACATCTTTTTTTTTCTTTAGCAAATATTCACAATACAGACAGACATACAAACGTTGTATTAAATTCAATTCCATAACAAGAAAAATGTACCTTAATATAAGGGCACACTATTCTATCTCGTTTCTCTTCCTCTTTTTTTTTGTTAAAGTTTTCATAGTTTATATAGGAAATATTTATTTAAATGTCATTGTTCTTAAAGTATATTATTTTTCCTTGTTTCCTTTCCTCACTGGGCTAATTTTTTCCTGTTGGGGCCCCTGGGCTTACAGCATCCTGCTTTTCCAACTAGGATTGTAGCTTAGCAAGTAATAATATTAATAGTAATAATAATAATAATACATCACTCCTACTAATACTTATACTTAACTTTCCTAACTATTCTCTACCATGGTTAGTTAGCTTAACTGAACTCAACTCTTCTTTCACCCACATTTCCTATTCATCATCCTCTCCTCCTACACCTACTGACGCAAAGGGCCTCGGGCTCTAGCTTGAGCATTTAATTCAATATTTCTCCATTCATCATCTCCGACTTCACGCTTTATTGCCCTCAGCCATGTAGGCCTGGGTCTTCCAACTCTTCTAGTACCTGGTGGAGCCCAGTTACATTTCCTATTAGCTAAATAAAAAAGTTACTTTCAGTAATATACGTCGCTTCAATGCTGATGCTTTTTACCTTAGATTACCTTAAAACTTTTTCCAATTTCCTTAAATCTTAGCCTTGAAAAATCAAAATTACCTTAAAACCACGAAAATTACATATAAACTAGGGTAATTACCTTAAAAGTTTAACCCTGCTCACCACTCTTCAGTCCAATTTTACAGGTCGCGGCTCGTGCCTGGTACACCGGCCACCGTCATGCTCGAACATAGGCCTAAATTTGATATACGATTCTTTTATAAATCTCTAATGACGTTAAAGTATATAAGAAACAGGACTGTGTTGTTGACATCAGCGTAAATTATCCCCTATAGCCTACCACCTGGTCTGAATTTCAAGTTTATTGTTTGTTTGTGAATTGTTTGAATTTGATGCCAACTTGGTGGTAAATGATAACTAGCAATTGAAGGTTTTGCCTAACTTCGTTTCCAAGAGAGCGGATGTCTCTACTGTGAATTTGACTAACTTAAGCATCGACAAATATTGAGTTAGATTTTCCCATTACGGATAAGATTTTCCTAGTACGCATATATCAACCGTAGCGGACGACAGTTCAAACACTAATATATATATATATATATATATATATATATATATATATATATATATATATATATATATATATATATGCATTCATACATACATACACACACACACACACACATATATATATATATATATATATATATATATATATATATATATATATATATGCATATTTTACTTTGTTGAATTCAACATAATACCCCATAATGAGATTAATGGTCAAATATATTTAAAGAACTGGTGAATTTATTAGACCATATTTCATACATTCCTTCATAATAATATTTTATTCGGTCTAATAATCTTTCATTCGAAGATATTTCAAGTTAATAATTTATAAAAAAATTGATGTACATCATACTCTATGAATTGTTAACAATAAGAGCTTTGTTAGAGAAAGAAAAAAAGGCTCCATGAACTTTTTTTTTTATCAAGAGCCTTTAATAAACCAGTGAGCCAATCAAAATCTAAAATTTAGAAGCGTACCACTAATAGGATCGTTATCAAAGATTTGAAGGTACTATACAGAAAACAAATTTGATTATCAATAGATCGTTAACATGACGAGATTAATACTAACTTTACAACCTTTGACCTATTCTATTAGTGTTCTTGTAAATTAACTGAAAAAGATAAGGCCCAAGACATTTTAACTACAACTCCTCATTGCTATTACGTTCGCCAACGAAGTTGGGAGGAGGTTTTCGCCCCTGTTTGTCTGTGAACAACTTCCTAGCCACAATTTTACTCACTGAGTGGTGAAACTTTGAGGGATTAATCGTTGAAACGTGGAAGTGATTCCATTTTGAAAGTACTAGGTCAAAGGTCAAGGTCGAGCACAAGGTCGATTGAATTAATCCTAACCTTAACCCCAAATTCCTACATGGTTGTCACACAAACTTCTAATACGCCTAATGGTCTAAACTGATTCTAGGAAAGGCAAGCTGGTTTCAAGAAATAAGCTGCCATGGCGAAGTTCTACACTCCTAGAGTGCTTTTCCAATTTTGAGAGACCGAATTACACCCGAAGAGATCGAAATACCTGAAACATGGAACATTCCATGTGACAAGTGACTCGCTCAACCAATAGATGGCGCTGGCAACACCGCCGTGTGAATTACGCTATATAAATCAGGGTGATAAAACCGTATCTAAAACGTACGCACATCTGAGATACACATCGGCGCCTAATCACTCTAGGTCGCTTCCTTATCAACCTCAGCGCCCCCTTTATTCCCTTAGTGCGTGCCACTCATGTGTCACTCGCAGGGAGGGGGGTAACATATGGGGGGGGGGGGGGTGACGCATCTCTTCCGGTACCCATAAAACAGATAGGTTCAACCATCATTCGCATTAATGAGGTCATTAGAACTATTAATGACCTAGGTAATACACAGCTGCCTGGAGGTCTAATGGGAAGACCCTGACAGCCAGATGTTCTTATTGTTATTGTGATTTATTGTGGCAGCCAAATAAGATGACGGGAGGTAGTGGTATGATGGTAGGTAGGCAAGGAGGTAAGGGGTTGTTGTTGAAGGAGGAAGGGGGGAGAGTGGAGGGGAAAGAGAAGAAAATAATATGGATGGAGGAGAAAAGGAGGTACGATCGCAACTGGATCTGATGGAACAAGGCAATGGAAGAAACATTTTTTTTTCTTCTTGAAAGTAGGCAGAGGAAGAGTAGCTGTAGGTGGAGATGAAGAAGGAACGAGTTCACGGGGACACTGCCGGAGTACCCGAAGGGAGTCCAGTAGGCGGGGAAGTAGGAGGGCCGGAACAACATTTCGAAAGAGGGACCCCGAGAAGGCGGGATAAACAAATTAACCCAGGAAACCCGGAAAGGTGCGAAAAGCCCATGGCGGTACGGCCAGATCGGTTACTAATCCGTTCATTCCGTGAAGTTCGTGGATTTTCCCTTGCTGTCTTTATTGGTATTCTACCGGCGATGACCTTTGTATTTGCGACGCCCGTTCGTTCGTTCGTTCATTCGTTTAAGACTGCCTTGCCTTATACATAATAATAATAATAATAATAATAATAATAATAATGTTTTATTGGTCAAAAATATTTGCTTAGAAAAGATTTACAAAAAAGATTCAGTCCAAGCCCATGTGGAGCAGAGCTCTTCGGGCAATACTACAACTAAAATAATATCAATTATTAAGAAAAAAAAAGTACATATTGATATAGATATACAAAATGTACACATACATATACATAAGTATATAAACATACATTCACACACACACACACACACATATATATATATATATAAATATATATATATATATATATATATATATATATATATATATATATATATATATATATATATGACGAGTTGTGTAAGAAATTAGTGATAAAAAGGCTTTCCAAATTTCACTTGATGTGATAAACTGGTATTTGTTCGAAATTTTCGATGAGATAGATATTATTATTATTATTATTATTATTATTATTATTATTATTATTATTATTATTATTATAGCAATAAAGCTAGTAAGAAATGGGAACGTTTCATATTGTTTTTGGCCTCCCTTCCCATTAAACATAAATATTTGAGAAATGTCAAAGGTATAAACAATTCTTCGAGATGGAAATTAGTCTCTCAAATCGCATGTATCTGCATTTGAAGTATGGATAGCAATAACGCTAGTAAGAAATGGGAACGTTTCATACTCTTTTTGATTTCCCTTCCTATCAAAAATAAATGTTTGAGAAACACCAAAGGTATAAAAAATTCATCGTGATGGAAATTAAACTCTCCATTTTGAATAATTTCCGTTCAGAGAAAGTCTTTGTTTTATGGCAAATATCTTCAAGGCGAGCGCTTATGGTGTATATTGCCACAAACTCCTCGAGTTATAAGTGATAATGGGCTTTTAGAGTTGTAACTCTAAAAGCATTCAGGACCTTAATGATGTTCCTGTGGCCTCAACATCGTTGCAGATTCTTGCTTATACACAGAGACTATTTGACTCTCCTACCCCCAAATAAGGGATTCCAAGCCCATTACGACCAAACCTGATTGTAAAACAGAACTCCATCAGAATTCGATAAAATCTAGAAACACTCGACGTCCATTCCTCCAGAGTTCATAAAATGCAAATTCTCGGGTCGAGCAACAGCTCGAAAATTGGTTATACACATAAAACCTCCAAGAGCGAAGGTCTTGTCAGCTACACAATAACAATGTACTCGAACGCCTGGCTAGTGCATGTGATACAGCCTTGTGTGTTTCTTTCATGTTAAGCAGATTATCATCGGCGGTTCAAAGCCGCTGCCCTCCCCCCCTTCCCCTAAAGGGCTTAGAGGGTAATTGTCACCCTCTTGGCATATGCCATTAGTGGATCGTTGTGAAAACGCCAACTATACGCGGGAGGGCCATTGTTCTTGGTATACCTTTCGATACGTCGGGCAATTTACAGCGTCTCGTATAAACTTCGCTCTTACTTAGGAGCCTCTCACTATTTTCACACTTACATGCTTGTGTGTCTTGAATTGGTGGGATTTTAAGTACGCTGTTAAAAATAAACAGTAATATAAATTGGAAATTCTCCGTAAAAATCGATTTCTCAGCCGTATTTCAGTAAAATACAGGCGACCGTAATATTTTATCCTACTTTATTATCATCTTTTACGAGTTGGTAACCTTAATATTGATCCTTTACGTCAATATATCCGTTTTTAAAACGGTAAAAATCCTGGAATAAATGTTGCCAGGTATTTACCGCTTTTTAATGAACATTTTTAACAGTGGACTTAACCGCTCACTATTTTCACACTTACATACTTGTGTGTCTTAAATTGGAGGCATTTTAAGTAGGTTTGTCGGTCGTTCACTCAATAGCATGTATGGAAATACGCTCGTAAATCAACATTAGGGACTTCAATGATTTATAGGGTGGATTTTCAATTCATATATGCCAGATTCCATATCTAGAGTTATGGATATCAAATTATAATTGATAACGAATTAGTATTAACGTATTTCTTTTCATTGATTCTATCTTTTTCATAATTTGTCTAAGTTTTATCAGTATAATAATCATATACCGATTCAAAATATAGTTATGGAAATTAAATTATAATTGATAACGTATTAGTATTAACGTATTTCTTTTCATTGATTCAATCTTTTTCATAATTTGTCTTTTCAAGATTTATGGTTATATTAATCATATAATAAATCATATTACATAGTATTTAGGAGTATGAATCAGTAATATGATATGCTTATTTCGACATGTTTATTAGAAAAAATATCAAATTTTTTTTTTAATAAATCATAGTGCATTTTTACGGGAAGGATAGTTGTAATTTTCTTAAAACTTATAAAAGAAAAGATATATATTAAGAAAAACTACCAGATTATAGAAAAAATAGGAATTATTTATTTTTTCAACGCAATTTACTTGTAAATAAAATCTCTACAAATAAGCAAAAAAAAAAAAAAAAAAAATGTAATAATTCTCTTTTAAGAAAAAAGATATAAAACAATTATGTGGATTTTTCTTTCAATCTACCATATCAAATATTTCTTATCACTTTAAGAATTTGCAGTTAAAATCGTTTCAACCACAATAAAGTGTTGAAGCCCTTTTTATATTAATTTATTTCTTGACCATCCATTTTTACACAACCTTGTCTATCTCTGTTTGATAGCATATTAAAAGGAGGTATTTGATCAAAATTCGAGAATTATTTCATATTGTTAAATTACTGTAGGAGGAAAGAATTTTTTTTATATGAATTGAAATTAATAATCCATCATGGAAGTATATTTGATGCATTTGTCAAGAGAGGTATATAGTACACTTATTCAAACATACGCTTTTATTTATGCAGGCCATATATATATATATACATATACAGTATATATATATATATATATATATATATATATATATACATATATATATATATGTATATATACATATATATATATATATATATATATATATATATATATATTTATATTTGTGTGTGTATAATTATATATACATATATATATATATATATATATATATATATATATATATATATATATATATATATATATATATATAACATGTATATATATATATATATATATATATATATATATATATATAATTATATACACACACACACACACACACACACACATATATATATATATATATATATATATATATATATATATATGAGGGCATGATTAAGTGTGCAAAATTAAGTAGGCTACATTTAACGTAACTTAATAGGTTAAAATAAAATTTTTCGGTAGGGGTCACTTGCTATATTGGGAGCCAATGGCAGTATATTTGGCAATCTTGCATGTTGTTTGGTCCTTAGCAATGCATTAAGCACAATTTGACCGAATTTCGACAGAAAACGTATGTATAATCAAGCAAAAGTACGCTTATTCACATGTCAAAACATAGACTTTTTTTTTTTGAAAAATACGGTGTTAAGTAATAATAATAGCAATGCTAATAATTATAATTATAATCATTAAATAGGAAAAAAAACAAAAAAAGGAATATAGAAAAAAATTATGACTAAGAAGAAACGACTGAAATAAGTAATAATAATAGTAATGATATTAATAATAATAATAATAATAATAATAATAATAATAATAATAATCATATAGCAAAACAGATATAGAAAAAAGGAATATACAAAAAAAAAAAATGGTGAGTATGAAGAAACAACCGTAATAAACAATAACAATAGTAATGACAATAATTATAATAATAATCCTCAAATATAGAAACAGACAGAGAAAAGGAATATAGAAAAAAACTGAGGCGTAAGAAGTAACAACGGTAATAAAGAATAATAATAGTAATGACAATAATCATAATAACAATTATCAAATATAGAAACAGAGAAAAGAAAGCATTAAAAAAAATTACTGATAAGAAGAAACAACGGTGATAAACAATAATAATAGTAACGACAATAATTATGATAATAATCAACAAATATAGAAACAGACAGAGAAAAGGAATATAGAAAAAAAACTACTGATGAGTATGAAGAAACACGGTAATAAAGAATAATAATAGTAATGACAATAATTATAAAAATTATCAAATATAGAAACAGAGAAAAGGAATATAGAAAAAAACTACTGATGAGTATGAAGAAACACAGTAATACACAATAATAATAGTAATGACAATAATTATAATAATAATCATCAAATATAGAAACAGACAGAGAAAAGGAATATAGAAAAAATGACTGATGACTAAGACGAAACGACTTGTGATTCAGGTCCACGAGATGAACAGATACAAGACCCAAGAGAGACATTGCCCCTTGGAAAACGAGAGAGAGAGAAAGGCAAAGAGAAAATAGAGGAAAAGGAGAGGAACGAAGGAAGAGCAGGGACAGATGTCATTAACATTGACAGACGCCCTCAAGGAGGAGGAGAACTGGCTACTGAAGATGCCGACAGTCTCAAAAGCGACATGGAATATCGCAGTGTAATTAGAAAATAAGAAATTGAATAAAAAGGGGACTTTGTTTTTTCTAAATACAGTCATTCCCGTTTCTCTATTTTTCTTATATATACTTTTTAATCGATCACTGATAACCATAGACATGGTTGGAAAAAAAAAATAAAAAACCGCATCACTGATAACCATAGACGTGGTTGGGACAATGAAAAAAACTTTGACATTGATAATAATAATGATAATTACTGTGTAATGAGAATATTGATAATACTTGTAATAATAACAATGATAGGAAGGGCATAGTAGGTAGGAGGTATAAGTCGACAATCATACATGGCAAAATCGTCCTTATAAAAGGAATGATAATAACAATAATAATAATTCAAAATAACTGTCATATTATTGATCTCTCACTACTCATTCATATAAGAATTAACGATAATAATGCTAGGAGAGGCTATATCAACGAGCTCCTCTTAGACTCTTAATGCTAGGAAGAGGCAATATCAACAGACTCCTCTTAGACTCTGAATGCTAGGAAGAGGCTATATCAACGGGCTCCTCTTATTCTTAATGCTAAGAAGAGGCTATATCAACAGGCTCCTCTTAGACTCTTAATGCTAGGCATAGCCTATATCAACAGACTCCTCTTAGACTGAATGCTAGGAAGAGGCTATATCAACAGACTCCCCTTAGACTCTGAATGCTAGGAAAAGGCTATATCAACGGGCTCCTCTTAGACTCTTAATGCTAGGAAGAGGCTATATCAACGGGCTCCTTTTAGAGACTTAATGCTAGGAAGAGGCTATATCAATGGGCTCCTCTTAAATTCTTAATGATAGGAAGAGGCTATATCAACAGACGACTCAGACTCTGAATGCTAGGAAGAGGCTATATCAACGGGCTCCCCTTAGACTGTTAATGCTAGGAAGAGGCTTTATCAACGGGCTCCTCTTAAGACTGAATGCTAGGAAGAGGCTTTATCAACGGGCTCCTCTTAAGACTGAATGCTAGGAAGAGGCTTTATCAACAGACTCCCTTTAGAGTGAATGCCAGGAAGAGGCTATATCAACGGGCTCCTCTTAGACTTTTAAGACAGGAGCCTGAGACGGCATAAAGCCTACTTTATCCAAGAGAACAGCTACACTAACACACCAACGAACGTTATAAAACTACAAAAGGTCAAGGGAATTAAATGGCACTTTGAAGCGAGGTGCTAAAACTGGTTAACATTTACAACGGCACTCCACTGAAGGCCGGCGTCGACAGGTCGTAATTAATGAATTGCTGATTACCTTCGAGCGATGGCGGCAATAAAACAGTCCTCTGGGTATACTCCGGTGTCCTCTCAGTTAGAAATGTCGTTATAAAATCTCTGTATCAAGTTACAAAATGATTTGTTGTATGGACGTTTGTAGTGTTTGTCAGAGAAAATGCTGTGTTTTATTCAATTTTATTTAAATTGAAAGTTTTGGGTATTTATTAAAAAATTAATATTCGTATTACATTTACTTTGTGTAATTTTTTGGTACTGTTTAACAAATATAAATGCGTTTCCCTAGATTTTAGTTTTTATATTGCTTAACAAACTAAGTGATTACTTTGATGTATTTGCGGATGGTTTCAGTGTTTTTTTCTACAAAAGACGTACCTTTCCCTTTGTTTTTGTTTATATTCATTCAGTTCTTGGAATAAAGCATCCGTTTTAATTATTTTTTTTCTTTTAGCTTTCATCTGTTTCACATCGAAACAATTATTTCCATATCAAAATACAGAGAATGTGTACAATCATTTCGATCTTGAGGTAGTTTCAACTTCACCATGAATTATGTATTGAGATGAACATTTTATGAGGATGTTAGTTGAATTATGACTTCAAGAAAATATTCGATTACCTATTACCCAATTCGTACGAGTGATGGTTATTGATTACTGTCCCTCTGACAATAATAACAACTCGACCCACCTGTCGAAACAACTCCAGGTAGCCTCCAGGTATTACCCCTATTTTGAAGTACTCTAACTTGATCTTGAACTGCTGTATTAGCAGATTCTGAATCTACAATTGATGTTT
>NC_090738.1:29785121-29792621 GCF_036898095.1 Palaemon carinicauda | reverse complement strand
CTGGTAATGCAGACCTAATTCAAGTCACCCCTGGTAATGCAGACCTAATTCAAGTCATCCCCGGTAATGCACACCTAATTCAAGTTACCCCTGGTAATGCAGACCTAATTCAAGTCATCCCCGGTAATGCAGACCTAATTCAAGTCACCCCTGGTAATGCAGACCTAATTCAAGTCACCCCTGGTAATGCAGACCTAATTCAAGTCATCCCCGGTAATGCACACCTAATTCAAGTTACCCCTGGTAATGCAGACCTAATTCAAGTCATCCCCGGTAATGCACACCTAATTCAAGTTACCCCCCCTAATGCAAACCTAATTCAAGTTACCCCTGGTAATGCAGACCTAATTCTAGTCACCCCCGGTAATGCAGACCTAATTCAAGTCACCCCTGGTAATGCAGACCTAATTCAAGTCACCCCTGGTAATGCAGACCTAATTCAAGTCATCCCCGGTAATGCACACCTAATTCAAGTTACCCCCCCTAATGCAAACCTAATTCAAGTTACGCCTGGTAATGCAGACCTAATTCTAGTCACCCCCGGTAATGCAGACCTAATTCAAGTCACCCCTGGTAATGCAGACCTAATTCAAGTCACCCCTGGTAATGCAGACCTAATTCAAGTCATCCCCGGTAATGCACACCTAATTCAAGTTACCCCTGGTAATGCAGACCTAATTCAAGTCACCCCTGGTAATGCAGACCTAATTCAAGTCACCCCCCTAATGCAAACCTAATTCAAGTTACCCCTGGTAATGCAGACCTAATTCTAGTCACCCCCGATAATGCAGACCTAATTCTAATTCTAGTCACCCCCGGTAATGCACACCTAATTCTAGTAACCCCCCGTAATGCAGACCTAATTCTAGTCACCCCCGGTAATCCAGACCTAATTCTAGTCATCCCCGGTAATCCAGACCTAATTCAAGTTACCTGTGGTAATGCAGACCTAACTCAAATCACCCCTGGCAATGCAGACCTAATTTAAGTTACCCCCGGTAATGCAGACCTAATTCTAGTAACCCCCTGTAATGCAGACCTAATTCTAGTCACCCCCGGTAATCCAGACCTAATTCTAGTCATCCCCAGTAATCCAGACCTAATTCAAGTTACCTGTGGTAATGCAGACCTAACTCAAATCACCCGTGGCAATGCAGACCTAATTTAAGTTACCACCGGTAATGCAGACCTAACTCAAGTTATCCCTGAAAATGCAGACCTAATTTAAGTTACCCCTGGTAATGCAGACCTAACTCAAGTTATCCCAGAAAATGCAGACCTAATTTAAGTTACCCCTGGTAATGCAGACCTAATTCAAGTCACCCCTGGTAATGCAGACCTAATTCAAGTCACCCCCCCCCAATGCAAACCTAATTAAAGTTACCCCCGGTAATGCAGACCTAATTCTAGTCACCCCCGGTAATGCAGACCTAATTCTAGTCACCCCCGGTAATCCAGACCTAATTCAAGTTACCCCTGGTAATGCAGACCTAACTCAAATCATCCCTAGCAATACAGACCTAATCTAAGTTACCCCCGGTAATGCACACCTAACTCAAGTTATCTCTGAAAATGCAGACCTAATCTAAGTTACCCCTGGTAATGCAGACCTAATTCAAGTCACCCCTGGTAATGCAGACCTAATTCAAGTCACCCCTGGTAATGCAGACCTATTTCAAATCATCCCTGGCAATGCAGACCTAATTCAAGTTACCTGTGGTAATGGAGACCTAATTTAAGTTACCTGTGGTAATGGTGACCTAATTCAGGTTACCCCTGGTAATGCACACCTAATCAAAGATACCCCTGGTAATGCAGACATAATTCAAATCATCCCTGGCAATGCAAACCTTATTTAAGTTACCCCTGGTAATGCAGACCTAATTTTAGTCATCCCTGGTAATGCAGACCTAATTCAAGTCCCCCTAGTAATGCAGACCTAATTCAAGTTACCCCTGGTAATACAGACCTAATTCAAGTTACCCCTGGTAATGCAGACCTAATTTAAGTTACCTGTGGTAATGATGTAGACCTAATTCAAGTTACCACTGGTAATGCAGACCTAATTCAAATCATCCCTGGCAATGCAAACCTAATTCAAGTTACCCCCAGTAATGCAGACCTAATTCGAGTTAACCCCGGTAATGCAGACCTAATTCAAGTTACCCCTGGTAATGCAGACCTGATTTATGTTACCCCTGGTAATGCAGACCTAATTCAAATCATCCCTGGCAATGTAGACCTAATTTAAGTTACCTGTGGTAATGCAGACCTAATTCAAGTTACCCCTGGTAATGCAGACCTAATTTAAGTCACCCCTGGTAATGCAGACCTAACTCAAATCATCCCTGGCGATGCAGACCTAATTTAAGTTACCCCTGGTAATGCAGACCTAATTTAAGTTACCTCTGCTAAAGCTGATCTAATTCAAGTCACCCCTGGTAATGCAGACCTAATTCAAATCATCCCTGGCAATGCAGACCTAATTTGAGTTACCTGTGGTAATGCAGACCTAATTCAAGTTACCCCTGGTAATGCAGACCTAATTCAAATCATCCCTGGCAATGCAAACCTAATTCAAGTTACCCCCAGTAATGCAGACCTAATTCGAGTTAACCCCGGTAATGCAGACCTAATTCAAGTTACCCCTGGTAATGCAGACCTGATTTATGTTACCCCTGGTAATGCAGACCTAATTCAAATCATCCCTGGCAATGTAGACCTAATTTAAGTTACCTGTGGTAATGCAGACCTAATTCAAGTTACCCCTGGTAATGCAGACCTAATTTAAGTCACCCCTGGTAATGCAGACCTAACTCAAATCATCCCTGGCGATGCAGACCTAATTTAAGTTACCCCTGGTAATGCAGACCTAATTTAAGTTACCTCTGCTAAAGCTGATCTAATTCAAGTCACCCCTGGTAATGCAGACCTAATTCAAATCATCCCTGGCAATGCAGACCTAATTTGAGTTACCTGTGGTAATGCAGACCTAATTCAAGTTACCCCTGGTAATGCAGACCTAATTCAAGTCACCCCTGGTAATGCAGACCTAACTGAAATCATCCCTGGCAATGCAGACCTAATTTAAGTTACCCCTGGTAATGCAGACCTAATTCAAGTCACCCCTGGTAATGCAGACCTAACTCAAATCATCCCTGGCAATGCAGACCTAATTTAAGTTACCCCTGGTAATGCAGACCTAATTTAAGTTACCTCTGCTAAAGCTGATCTAATTCAAGTCACCCCTGGTAATGCAGACCTAATTCAAATCATCCCTGGCAATGCAGACCTAATTTAAGTTATCTGTGGTAATGCAGACCTAATTCAAGTTATCCCTGGTAATGCAGACCTAATCAAAGCTACCCCTGGTAATGCAGACATAATTCCAATCATCCCTGGCAATGCAGACCTAATTTAAGTTTCCCCTGGTAATGCAGACCTAATTCAAGTCACCCCTGGTAATGCAGACCTAACTCAAATCATCCCTGGCAATGCAGACCTAATTTAAGTTACCTGTGGTAATGCAGACCTAATTTAAGTTACCCCTGCTAAAGTTGACCTAATTCAAGTCACCCCTGGTAATGCAGACCTAATTCAAATCATCCCTGGCAATGCAGACCTAATTTAAGTTATCTGTGGTAGTGCAGACCTAATTCAAGTTATCCAAGGTAATGCAGACCTAATCAAAGCTACCCCTGGTAATGCAGACATAATTCCAATCATCCCTGGCAATGCAGACCCAATTTAAGTTACCCCTGGTAATGCATACCTAATTCTAGTCACCCCTGGTAATGCAGACCTAATTTAAGTTACCTGTGGTAATGCAGACCTAATTCAAGTTACCCCTGGTAATGCAGACCTAATTTAAGTTACCCCTGGTAATGCAGACCTAATTCAAATCATCTCTGGCAATGCAGACCTAATTTAAGTTATCCCTGGTAATGCAGACCTAATCAAAGCTACCCCTGGTAATGCAGACATAATTCCAATCATCCCTGGCAATGCAGACCCAATTTAAGTTACCCCTGGTAATGCATACCTAATTCTAGTCACCCCTGGTAATGCAGACCTAATTTAAGTTACCTGTGGTAATGCAGACCTAATTCAAGTCACCCCTGGTAATGCAGACCTAATTCAAGTCACCCCTGGTAATGCAGACCTAATTCAAATCATCCCTGGCAATGCAGACCTAATTTAAGTTATCTGTGGTAATGCAGACCTAATTCAAGTTATCCCTGGTAATGCAGACCTAATCAAAGCTACCCCTGGTAATGCAGACATAATTCCAATCATCCCTGGCAATGCAGACCCAATTTAAGTTACCCCTGGTAATGCATACCTAATTCTAGTCACCCCTGGTAATGCAGACCTAATTTAAGTTACCTGTGGTAATGCAGACCTAATTCAAGTTACCCCTGGTAATGCAGACCTAATTCAAGTTACCCCTGGTAATGCAGACCTAATTCAAATCATCCCTGGCAATGAAGACCTAATTTAAGTTGCCTGTGATAATGCAGACCTAATTCAAGTTACCCCTGGTACTGCAGACCTAATTAAAAACATCCCTAGCAATGCAGACCTAATTAAAAACATCCCTAGCAATACAGACCTAATTTAAGTTACCTGTGGTAATGCAGACCTATTTTAAGTTATCCCTGGTAATGTAGACCTAATTCAAGTTACCCCTGGTAATGTAGACCTAATTCAAGTTACCACTGGTAATGCAGACCTAATTCAAATCATCCCTGGCAATGCAGACCTAATTCAAGTTACCCCCGGTAATGCAGACCTAATTTGAGTTAACCCCAGTAATGCAGACCTAATTTATGTTACCCCTGGTAATGCAGACCTAATTCAAATCATCCCTGGCAATGTAGACCTAATTTAAGTTACCTGTGGTAATGCAGACCTAATTCAAGTTACCACTGGTTATGCAGACCTAATTCAAGTTACCCCTGGTAATGCAGACCTAACTCAAATCATCCCTGGCAATGCAACCTAATTTAAGTTACCCCTGGTAATGCAGACCTAATTTAAGTTACCCCTGCTAAAGCTGACCTAATTCAAGTCACCCCTGGTAATGCAGACCTAATTCAAATCATCCCTGGCAATGCAGACCTAATTTAGGTTACCTGTGGTAATGCAGACCTAATTCAAGTTACCCCTGCCAAAGCTGACCTAATTCAAGTCACCCCTGGTAATACAGACCTAATTTAAATTACCCCTGGAAATACAGACCTAATACAAGTAACCCCTGCTGGAGTAGAGCTAATTCAATTCACCTCTGCTAAAGCAGACCTAATTCAAGTTACCCCTAGTAATACAGACCTAATTCAAGTTACCCCTAGTAATACAGACCTAATTTAAGTCACCCCTGGTAATGCAGACCTTAATCAAATTACCAACGAAATCTGGACAAGTTGATGAAGAGAACATAACTCAAGTATGTTACCATTAAAACGATTATTACCATCATCATCCCTTTGGTAAGATGTATTACTCTGCTGGCTGGAAGTAATTACCCATATCATAATACCATTGAGTGAATTACGATCAATTAAAGTTTACGAATACTCTCTCTCTCTCTCTCACTCTCTCTCTCTCTCTCTCTCTCTCTCTCTCTCTCTCATGGCAAGAGTTACTAGTACGTAACTACAAAGGCACTCTCTCTCTCTCTCTCTCTCTCTCTCTCTCTCTCTCTCTCTCTCTCTCTCTCTCTCTCTCTCATATGACATGAGTTACTTGTGTGTAATTAGAAGGATAGTTTTACACTTTAATACATTTACAGTTACACTTATTTAAACACACGTACCCCCTACCCCCCCCCCCCCCCTCTCTCTCTAGAGATCAGACGAAAAGGCGCGAATGAGCGAGCATCTAGCCATGATATTCAATGGACTTAGCTCACGTAAACATTGACTAATGTCTCGAGTCGTTACTCCACAATTGTGGGTCGCTGCTAAGTTGGATGGAGATAGAGACAAAGAGAAGAAACCACCTGATGGAAGCGTTCATTGCCTATTCAATAATGGTATCCATGAAAGAGGTAATCTATATGAAATATTTAATATTTTCTCTTCAAATTATATGCATTATAAGGATTTTTTGTTATCGAAAAAATGCACAATTACAAGGAAAACTAGTTTCAGGATCCTACTAAGAAATCCATCATTGCTAAAATGTAAACTAGTTATAATCCTGCTATGAAATCCATCATTGCCAAAAAGAAAAATAGTTTTGGAATCCTACAGAGAAATCCAACATTACTACAATAAAACCTAATTTTATAATCCTACTAGGATATCCATCATTACATCAAG
Source organism: Palaemon carinicauda (assembly GCF_036898095.1). Lineage (NCBI taxonomy): Eukaryota > Metazoa > Arthropoda > Malacostraca > Decapoda > Palaemonidae > Palaemon > Palaemon carinicauda. The sequence continues at coordinate 29,786,298 of NC_090738.1, read as the reverse complement.
GAAATCTAATTTTAGAATCCTACTAAGAAATCTATCATTACAGTAACGATTACTAATTCTAAAACCCCACATACCTTTGCTTAGAAGCCTTTTAACATGAAAATAGCACGATAATAAGGGAGCTCAATTGAAATAACCCAAATTCGCCCCTGAGGCAACCACGCTTTAAGTACAAATTCCCATATTACAAGAACCCCTGCACAGGGCGGAGGAATCAAGTTAAGGACATCCATCACTCGAACCACGTGACCACCGACATCAAACTCTCCTCTCGTGTTACTTCGCTCTTCCAGGGGGGTAACAAAAGACGTCACGTTACTCCGGCGGTTACATAGTTACCGAAGGGAATGGCATGAGGGGGGGACTTTGTGGGTTCAGCTGTATCGAGTGCGACGGGGGGTGGGGGGGGAGGCATTATTGGAAGTGACAAGTTGTTTTCTGTAACCAGGGAAATTAGCTCTTAGATGAACCCAGAACTTTATTATTTCTATTCCACTTTGAAGATAAATGTTAGTATATACTGTACATGAAATTCATCACCATCATCATCATCACCTTCTATTGACAGAAAAGGCCTCGGTTAGATTTCGCTAGTCATCTCTATCTTGAACTTTCAATTCAATACTTCTCCATTCATCATCATCTACTTCGCGCTACATAATCCTCAGTCATGTAGGACTGGGTCTTCCAAATCTTCTAGTGCCTTGTGGAGCCCAGCTGAACGTTTGGTGAACTAATCTCTCTTGGGGAGTGCGAAGAGCATGCCCAAACCATCTCCATCTACCCTTCATCATGATCTCATCCACATATGTCACTCGAGTAATCTCTCTTATAGTTTCATTTCTAATCCTGTCCTGCCAATCAAATCCAAATATCCTTCTGAGAGTTTTGTTCTCAAATATAAAATTAGTTTCACGAAATGTTACGGAGTAGTGTGAATAAACATATCAGTTGACCTGCTAGTTAGTAATCACACTTGAATTTTCAACACTCGTACACACATGCCACTCATATATGTATAATGTCTGTATACAGTGCATATATATATATATATATATATACATATATATATATATATATATATATATATATATATATATATATATATATATATATATATATATATATATATATATATATTACGTATATACACATATGTATGTATAAAATATATAAA
>NC_090738.1:29780121-29782621 GCF_036898095.1 Palaemon carinicauda | reverse complement strand
CTTGGGCGCTGATCATATGTATATATGGTCAGTCTCTAGGGCATTGTCCCTGTCCCTTGCCTCTGCCATTCATGAGCGGCCTTTAAACGTATAAAAACCTGTATTGCTGGAAAGATGCTTTGCAAAACTATTTTTTATTTGGTCTAATCAAATATTCTTACTTCATATATGTCTTTCCATTAAAGACATCAAACATGTATTTAGAATTGTAGTAATGATTATAATAATGCTATTAACAATAGCTATACTTCGTTACCTTTATAGCAAAGGGATGTGGAAAACAATTATAATTTAATATCTTTGCTGAGACCATTACCTCCAGATCATATTTATTTCAGAATAAATTTGCACTCGCAATTTTAAAATTCGGTCCCTTTCACTCTCCAAAGGCTTTGACAGGACCAAATACCCCCTCCCCTTCCCACCACAAGGGGCTATGACCATCCCACCCCCTAATTCAGACCATCTACCCCTACCTAACGTCCCTCTCCTTCCTACCAGACAAGATCCCTTCCCCCCCCCCCCCCACTCTCGCCCCCTCTCTTTATCAACACCTTGTCAAGTCCCTGCAGGAGGCGATAGACACATCCGGAAATTAGGGTACGGCCTCTCCCAGGGGCATTAAGCAAAGGCGGGTACGGGTTAATAATGAAGGCTGGCGACAGATCAGCCGGAAGTCGCACGTTAGGACAGCCTCCGCTCAATACTCAGATTTCGTTCTTTTTGAAATTCACAGAGGTCGTAGCATATTGTCTTTGTAGATGTTGTATTTATATTAGGTTGTTGGGTGTGATTCTGAACAAAAATGAACTACTACCTCTGCTATAATGATAATGATAATTATTATTATTATTATTATTATTATTATTATTATTATTATTATTATTTTTATTAATCATTGTTGTTGTTGTTATAAAAGCGAGATCTCTCAATAACAATTGCCAAAATAATATTCAAACCTGATTTTTTGTCTCCTTTTCAGAGTCATATACTACTACTACTACTACTATTTCTACTACTACTACTACTACTAATAATAATAATAATAATAATAGCATGATAATAAATAAATGAAAATAATCAAAACAATAATAATAATAATATTAATAACCTTTATTTTAGGAAGAGCCATATACAGATACAAGAAGGGTAGGATACAGTGTTGTTACATTTATGACATCAGTAAAAGACAATGGAGAAGAAACGAAATGTCTAGAAAGTTTTTGCACCTCGATCTTGAATCTTTATTAGATATATGTCTCGTTAGTACTACATCACGAGTACGTTAGCGATTGTCAAGTTTATATCAACTAGAAATGTGGATTTAATTAGCGTGGCCTTGAGAGACCACCGCTAGAGAGTTATATGGTCCTTTGACTGGCCAGACAGTACTACATTGGATTCTTCTCTCTGGTGCGGTTCCTTTTCCCTTTGCCTACTCATACACCGAATAGTCTGGCCTATTCTTTACATATTCTCCTCTCTCCTCATACACCTGACAACACTGAGACTACCCAACAATTCTTCTTCACTTAAGGGGTTAACTACTGTACTGTAACTGTCCAGTGGCTACTTTCCTCCTGATAAGGGTAGAAGAGAATCTTTAGCCATGGCAAGCAGCTCTTTTAGGAGAGGGACACTTCAAAATCAAACCATTGTTCTCTAGCCTTGGGTAGTGCCATAGCCTCTGTACCATGGTCTCCCACTGTCTTGGGTTAGAGTTCTCTTGGGTACACTGTTCTATTTTATTTCTCTTCCTCTTATTTTGTTAAATATGTTATAGTTTATATACGAGTTATTTATTTTAATGCTACAGTTTTAAAATATTCTATTTTTCCTTGTTTCCTTTCATCACTGGGGTATTTTCCCTGTTGGAGCCCCTGGGCTTATAGCATCCTGCTTTCCCAACTAGGGTTGTAGCTTCGCAAGCAATAATAATAATAATAATAATAATAATAATAAGCTTCGCCAGAAGTTTATTTTTCCCTTTGATTAAAACCAACGGTTTAAGCAAAAGAAATAGTTCAAACTTGTAGCGAATCATTTTACGTTAAACAGGCTGATATAAGTTTATATATGAAAGATCTATTTTAACGATGTTACTGTTCTTAAGGTGTTCTATCTTAACTGTTTATTACTTCTCTTGCATTTATTTATTTCCTTATTTCCTTTCCTCGCTGGACCATTTTTCCTTGTTGGGGCCCTTGGGCTTTTATTATTATTAATAATAATAATAATAATAATAATAATAATAATAATAATAATAATAATAATAAACTTCGAGACATTCTGAGAACACTATCAGGAGCAGTAATGAGTCACAATAAGGTTTAAAACCAGTAGAGTGAGTAAAGTGAGAGAAATCTGGTCTTCGTACAAACATATCCAATACAGCATTCCTTAAGTGAAACTTAAATAAGTAATTCAGATTCATTAGCAAACCCTTAATATGGACTAAATTTTTCTATTTAGTAAATTTTCTCAGTGAAAAGTTACTGGG
>NC_090738.1:29757621-29765121 GCF_036898095.1 Palaemon carinicauda | reverse complement strand
ATATATATATATATATATACACACATTGACATTACATACAGTACATATACAGTTATACATACACTATACATTTCCATAAATGTATTTATTTGTATATGTTTACATGTTTTTAACTATACATAATATATATGCATGCATATATATATATATATATATATAAATATAAGTCATAAAACCAAAGCTTGATCATATAATAGCAACAGATGTGTTTTTATGATTTCTTTTGTGTACACACACACACACACACACACATATATATATATATATATGTGTGTGTGTGTGTGTATACAAAATCATAAAAACACATCTGTTGCTATTATACTATCAAGCTTCAATTTCCTCTAGTGAATCACCCATTTCAGAGTAATGCATAAAAATGGTCTTTAAAGTACATGTGACAGGAGTACAACATCTGAGCATTTACTATCAATTTTTATCAAAGATATCCCTTAGTAAAGTAACACTTAATTTATCATGAATAAAATGGTCCGAGAAATGAGTCTCTGAATAATAATAATAATAATAATAATAATAATAATAATAATAATAATAATAATAATAATAATAAATAAATACGGAGGGGAAAGACTGTTATTCTGGTATGAACTCGGGTTAAGTCTCGCCTTAGGTTGTGGTGGCCGATGTGGTAACGTGCCTGACTGTTGATCGCCAGATTAGGGTTCGAGTCCCGTTCAAATTTGTTAGTTCCCTTTGGTCACTGCAACCTCACCATCGTTTTGAGCTAGGGATGGGGGATTTGAGGAAACCTATAGGTCTATCTGTTGAGTCATCAGGAGCCATTGCCTGGCCTTCCTTTGTCCAAGCTTGGGTGGAGAGGGGGCTTGGGAGCTGATTTTATGTATACATGGTCAGTCTCTATGGCATTGTTCTGTTTGATAGGGCAATGGCACTGTCCCTTGTCTCTGCCATTCATGAGCGGTATTTAAAAAAAAAAAAAAAAAAAATAGTCAAGTTTCGACTTAGGTTAGGTTAAAAAATTTTTGGCAGTTTTCAGACCATGTCAGATTTAAAGGATCTCTTTTTCAAGTGCACATAAATCTTCTGTAACCGCGCATCGCCTTGGAATGTTTTTGGAATCAGAAACTTTTCCAGGTTTGAAGCTTTCTGAAATGCGAGTTTTTTTTGGGTAAGTTTTTTTTTATTCTTTATGACATGTGAAACTTTCTCAGGGCTTTTTTAGATGCGAAACTTAATTAGAAGCTTTCTTATACGATGCAAAGATTTCTTAGAAATTTCAGAGATGTGAAACATTCTTTGAAACTTTTTTTTTTTCATGCAAAGACTTCTTGGAACTTTCCTGAGATGCAAAGTTTTCTTGAAGTCTTTTTAGATACAAACGTTTCTTGGAATCTCATTAAGGTATGAAACTTTCTTCGAACCTTCGTAACCTTTCAAGATATAAAAGTCTGTTGGATCCTTTCTGACATAAAACTTTCTCATAACTTATAAAGATGAAAAACTTTCATGGAGGCTTTTTTTTCTAGATGCAAAGCTTTCTTGGAACCTTCCCGAAATGCAAACTTTCTTGGATGCTTTTTTCAGATGCAAAACTTTCTTGAAATTTCCTAAGATGCAAAGCTTTCTCGGAATCATTTTAGATACAAAGCCTTCTTTGAATCATCCCGTGTGGCAAAAATTTCTGGGAAAGCTCATTTCAAAAGTAAAGCGTTCTTGAAACCTTCCTGAGAAACAATATTTTCTTGGAAACTCCATTTAGATGCAAAGCTTTCTTGAAACTTTCCCAAGATGCAAAACTTTCTTGGAAGCTTTATTTTTCTTAGATGCAAAACTTTCTTGGAATCTTCCTGCGATGCAAAACTTTCTTGGAAGTTTTTTTTTTTTAGATACAAAACTTTCTTGGAATCTCCCTAAGATACAAAACTTTCTTGGAAGCTCCATTTAGATGCAAAGGTTACTTGAAACCTTCCTGAGATACAATACTTTCATGGAAGCTCTATCTAGATGCAAAACTTTCTTGGAACTTCTCCGAGATGCAAAACTTTCTTGGAACCTGCCTGAGATACAAAACTTTCTTGGAAGCTCCATTTAGATGCAAAGGTTTCTTGAAACCTTTCTGAGATGCAAAACTTTCTTGGAAGTTTTTTTTTAGATGCAAAACTTTCTTGGAAGCTCCATTTAGATGCAAAGGTTACTTGAAACCTTCCTGAGATACAATACTTTCATGGAAGCTCTATCTAGATGCAAAACTTTCTTGGAACTTCTCCGAGATGCAAAACTTTCTTGGAACCTGCCTGAGATACAAAACTTTCTTGGAAGCTCCATTTAGATGCAAAGGTTTCTTGAAACCTTCCTGAGATGCAAAACTTTCTTGGAATCTTCCTGCGATGCAAAACTTTCTTGGAAGTATTTTTATAGATATAAAACTTTCTTGGAAGTATCTTCATAGATATAAAACTTTCTTGGAATCTCCATTTAGATGCAAAGGTTTCTTGAAACCGTCCTGAGATACAATACTTTCTTGGAATCTTCCTGTGATGCAAAACTTTCTTGGAAGTATTTTTATAAATATAAAACTTTCTTAGAAGTATTTTTATAGATATAAAACTTTCTTGGAATCTCCATTTAGATGCAAAGGTTTCTTGAAACCGTCCTGAGATACAATACTTTCTTGGAATCTTCCTGTGATGCAAAACTTTCTTGGAAGTATTTTTTTAAATATAAAACTTTCTTAGAAGTATTTTTATAGATATAAAACTTTCTTGGAATCTCCATTTCGATGCAAAGGTTTCTTGAAACCGTCCTGAGATACAATACTTTCTTGGAATCTTCCTGCGATGCAAAACTTTCTTGGAAGTTTTTTTTTAGATGCAAAACTTTCTTGGAACCTGCCTGAGATACAAAACTTTCTTGAATCTCCATTTAGATGCAAAGGTTTCTTGAAACCTTCCTGAGATGCAAAACTTTCTTGGAATCTTCCTGCGATGCAAAACTTTCTTGGAAGTATTTTTATAGATATAAAACTTTCTTGGAAGTATCTTCATAGATATAAAACTTTCTTGGAATCTCCATTTAGATGCAAAGGTTTCTTGAAACCGTCCTGAGATACAATACTTTCTTGGAATCTTCCTGTGATGCAAAACTTTCTTGGAAGTATTTTTATAAATATAAAACTTTCTTAGAAGTATTTTTATAGATATAAAACTTTCTTGAAATCTCCATTTAGATGCAAAGGTTTCTTGAAACCGTCCTGAGATACAATACTTTCTTGGAATCTTCCTGTGATGCAAAACTTTCTTGGAAGTATTTTTATAAATATAAAACTTTCTTAGAAGTATTTTTATAGATATAAAACTTTCTTGGAATCTCCATTTAGATGCAAAGGTTTCTTGAAACCGTCCTGAGATACAATACTTTCATGGAAGCTCTATCTAGATGCAAAACTTTCTTGGAACTTTTCCAAGATGCAAAGCTTTCTTGGAAGCTCTTTTAGATGTAAAGCTTTCTTGGAAGCTCTTTTAGATGCAAAGTTTTCTTGGAAGCTCTTTTAGATGTAAAGCTTTCTTGGAATCCCAACAAGGTATGAGACTTTCTTGGAATCTTTTCGAGATATGAAACGTCATTCCAACACCGATTCCTGCTTACACTTAACCTTCACCTTACAAGTTACAACCATCTAGTTTCCTTCTATTACCATTTGGTAAGCCGACTATTTAGTCATTTTAGACCATAAGGGTTGTGGTGCCCTGGTGGTAGCGTCCTTACCTGGTGATTGCCAGACTGGAATTAGAGTCCCGCTCAAACTCGTTAGTTCTTTTGATCGCTGCAACCTCACCATCCTTGTGAGCTAAGGATGGGGGGGTTTTGGGGAGCCTATAGGTCTAACTGCTGAGTCATCAGCAGCCATTGCCTGGCCCTCCTTGGTCCTAGCTTGGATGGAGAGGGGGCTTGGACGCTGATCATATGTAATATGGTCAGTCATTAGGGCATCGTCCTGCTTGATAAGGCAATATCACTGTCCCTTGCCTCTACCATTCATGCGCGGCCTTTAAACCTTCAAGGAAGCTTCTTCCAACGCCTTTTACAATCCCAGGTGCATCTTATAAACAAAGGCCCGTCAACTGTTTAGATGAAAACAAAGGCGCTCAGATGATGGACGTAAACACATGCATCTTTTCTTCGTCCCCTTTCTCTATCCTCCTCCACCCTTTTCTTCGTCTCGCCTTCGTTTCCTCTTCTTTCTTGAAGGCCGAGAGAGAGATGGGCGACGTCTCCCCACCTTATGTTCATGTATTTTACCTGTCCGGGAGATGCTTGTGAATAACACCAGCGCACATTGTTCTCCTTGAAAAGCCTTTTGTTGTTCTCTGACTGTGATATGTATCATAACAAGATTACATTCGCGTCCACTGCTCTTGTAATCGGCTTGGGAGGGAAGTCTTGTTGATCCACCCTCTCCGCTCTCTCACCCCCCCCATTTGTTTAAAGGTGTTGATGATTTTTTTTGGTTGACGGTAATGATGAAACTAATGAGGACGATGCCTTGTGATGGTGGATATTCTTTTGTCGGTGTTTATTGTAGTCAGAGGTGACAGCGCATTACCATTACTACTACTATTGCTACTACTACATACTACTACTTCTTCTTCTTCTTCTTTTACTACTACTACTACTACCACTACTGCTACTATTCTTCTATTACTACTCTAATACTTCTTCTTCTTCCTCTTCTTCTACTCTAATACTACTTCTTCTTCTCCTTCTACTACTACAATTTCTTCTTCTTCTTCTTCTTCTTCTTCTTCTTCTTCTGCATTAAACGCTGCTGGAGAAAGATTGGAACGTATAATAAAAAATATGATAAAAAAAGGCACTTACGTACCACCATCTGAACGGGGTTATCACCTCATTTGAATAGAATCCTCCCTGAAAAAGGCAAGCGGACGATAAATAAACGTCAGAATACGTCGTTGTCAAACCCATTTGGAATAAAGCAAACAGATATGGCAGAGGGCGATAAATTTCGGATGTTTTAAACACAATCTCTCTTTTTTTCCTAAGAAAATTAACAGGAGTGAAAGCGACTTCACTCCCAAGAGTAAGGGACGAGATGGCGACAATGGATTTAGATAAAACAGATGAGATTATGGCCAGGCTAACAAAAGACCTGTCAGGGCGATGGATGTAAAGCCATCCGCATATTTCCAGAAGTGATAAGATGATGCTTTAACTGGAAGAATAAGAGAGAGAGAGAGAGAGAGAGAGAGAGAGAGAGAGAGAGAGGCTTGAAGAATAAAAGAAAGAGAGAGAGAGAGAGAGAGACTTGAAGAATAAAAGTTACTTGAAGAATAACAGAGAGAGAGAGAGAGGCTTGAAGAATAACAGAGAGAGAGAGAGAGAGAGAGAGAGAGAGAGAGGCTTGAAGAATAACAGAGAGAGAGAGAGAGAGAGAGAGGCTTGAAGAATAACAGAGAGAGAGAGAGAGAGAGAGAGAGAGAGACTTGAAGAATAAAAAATTAGAGAGAGAGAGAGAGAGAGAGAGAGGCTTGAAGAATAACAGAGAGAGAGAGAGAGAGAGAGAGACTTGAAGAATAAAAAATTAGAGAGAGAGAGAGAGAGAGAGAGAGAGAGAGAGAGAGGCTTGAAGAATAACAGAGAGAGAGAGAGAGAGAGAGACTTGAAGAATAAAAAATTTGAGAGAGAGAGAGAGAGAGAGAGAGAGAGAGAGACTTGAAGAATAAAAAATTAGAGAGAGAGAGAGAGAGAGAGAGAGACTTGAAGAATAAAAAATTAGAGAGAGAGAGAGAGAGAGGGAGAGAGAGAGACTTGAAGAATAAAAAAATAGATAGAGAGAGAGAGAGAGAGAGAGAGAGAGAGAGGCTTGAAGAATAACAGAGAGAGAGAGAGAGAGACTTGAAGAATAAAAAATTAGAGAGAGAGAGAGAGAGAGAGAGAGAGAGAGAGAGAGAGATACCGTTGGAAGCTGCACTCGTGTTTCGAAAACAAGTTCTTTGGCAGAGTTGCATTTTGTTGATGCCGGAATTTACGATGAGTTGCGTTTTCTTGGCAGCAGAATTTACATAGAGTTGAGTTTTGTTTACGCCTCTATTTACATCGCGTTTCACACCGGTGACAATTTTCAAATATATGCCGGGTTGAATTCTGTTGACATGTGAAGCAAGTTACAATTTGGCTCTATGGCTGTTTACAGAGAATGGTCTTTCCACTGTCTTGGGGTAGAGTTCTCTTGCCTAGCGGTACACTCGGGCACACTATTCTATCTCATTTCTCTTCCTCCAATTTTCTTTTTTTCTATTTCTAAGTTTTTATAGTTTATATAGGAAATATCTATCTTAATGTTGCTACTGGTCTTAGAATATTTCATTAATCCTTTTTTCCTTTCCTCACTAGGCTATTTTTCCCTGTTGGATCCCCTGGGCTTATATCATCCTGCTTATCTAACTAGGGTTGTAGTTACCAAGTAATACTACTACTACTACTACTACTACTAATAATAATAATAATAATAATAATAATAATTTATGCCCGGTTAAAATCTGCTGACAGGTGAAGCAAGTCACAATTTGGCTCTACGGCTGTTTACAGAGTATTGCTTTTTAGAAACAATTGGAGGACGTTGCATTTCGGTGACACGCAAATCTATTTTGTTTTTTGTTGCGCTAAAACCTGAATTTATACACAACAGGATTCGTCTACGTTTATTTCAATCTAATTTACAAGCTGTTCAGTGAGCTGCAGTTCAAACAAGTTTAAAGTTACTGAGCTAGATTATGTTGTCACCTTGTGGTTTTAAAACCTGTTTAACATTACTCACTTCATGTTTAAGGATTAGGTTTTAATCAAAAGAAAAACATACTTTTCGAATTATCGAATATAATTTAGAATATGTATAAAAGTTAATAATTATGTTATTTACTTTTACATATGTATAGTTTTATTCTTTCAACTTGATGAATCCTTTTATAAGGTCAAGAAAAATTATGCTAATTTCTATTGCGTGGATGTTACTATTTTCATGTTTTTACTGTAAAGGTACATACATAAAAACAGTACACATTTTCATATACGTTTATACACACACAAAAATATGTATATATATATATATATATATGTACACACATACTGTATATACATGTGTACATATACTTAGTACATATACTTAGTGTATTATATAAATAAATATATATATATATATATATATATTCATATATACACAAATATATATATATATATATATATATATGTACACACATACTGTATATACATGTGTACATATACTTAGTACATATACTTAGTGTATTATATAAATATATATATATATATATATATTCATATATACACAAATATATATATATATATGTATATATATACATATATATATGTATATATACACATATAATATATATATATATATGTGTGTATATATACATATAATATATACATATATATATATATATATATATATTCATATATACACAAATATATATACTGTATATATGT
>NC_090738.1:29745121-29752621 GCF_036898095.1 Palaemon carinicauda | reverse complement strand
ACACACACAAGTACTGGAATGAGATGTTTATGATCCGTTATCTTAGTCAATGCTTCGGTAAAATGGATACAATGGTCCACAATTGCTTTAGCACCGAAAATTCAACAATTATTAACATTTATGCAATTGAAGAAAATGAACAACTAATAAAAAGGCCAGAGGTAAATAAATTATTATAAGGAGTTCTATACTTAATGATAATTGGTATTACATGCATGATTGAAAGCAAATAATACAAGGAAGGACTCGCCTTCCTGAACGCATTTGTAGGTAAATAAAGTACTACTGACATATTTGGAACAGTTGTATTAACGGTAACGGTCAATTCTACTTATTAGTATTGATTAACGACCGGTTAACTCAAGACCTACAAGCTATGGGTGGACTGAGGTGAACTAAGGTTGTGATCGATTGTAAACAAATAGATTTCGCAGAAGGCGTAAATCAATTTTCAATAATGTACTGAATGGCTGATGAATGTCATGATTAACCTATAATAAAGGGAAAAAAAAGTGGGTGCAGAGAAGAATATTTTGTTTTAAAATTTCATATTTTTCACTTTAAGAATTAACAAGAATGCTTTAAAAAACATGCTGAGTGTGAGCTTTTATATTATTGTAAAACGAATGTTCTGTTAATTAACAGATATTATTAACAGAAGATTGTAATATCATGCACAAGAGGCATGCACAAGAAGCATTGGTGTAGTAAACACACAAACACACAAACACACGTAAAACGAACAAGTAGCCTTCTGCAATGATAACATTCTCCTACGTCAATTTCAGTAACTTGACTTTACAGTAAAAGCAAACCGGAAAGTGAATTCTGTTACATTTTGGCTCAAGGGTCCTACTGAATAATTGTGTTTGGTAATTTTTAGTATTTCTTTAGTATAAATTCTATATAGCTAAAGATTTTTTCATCATTTCTCAGTCTCCAATTTTTATTCAGGAATTAGTTTTTTACTAGAACTTTTAACATTTTTTTTCCTGTCTGATTTTTTTAACAAAATATCTTTTTTTTTTTTTACCTCTGTTGGTGTACCAATGATGATTTTTCATATCCTTTATATTTGATACAAATTTGTAATCGCTTCAATTTGGATTTTTTTCTCTAAATAATGTGAATATCAATACACCTAATTAAAAGAAATAAAGGCTGAGAAATATTTCTTCCGAGTTTTTTTTTCTTTTTTTTTTTGGCACAGATTGATAACTTGTTTATTTAATAATCAGGAATATTGTATAGTATATCTTTAGAAACTTTTCAGAATACAAAGGAATTTATTCAAAACGACTGTATGGTCATAAATGCTCTCCCCAAAGATCAGACATGAATTTGAATAAGATAACTTTTGTAATTCATTTTCTTCCAAATACCAATATTTTGTAATTTTTTTTCTTGTATAATGTCATTGACTTGCGAAAACAATTCCACTGTTAATTCCTGACCATTTAACCCCACTTCCCCTTTCAAAAACTGAAAATTGGCTAAATATTCATTCGTTCTTTATCTCAAGCTGATATAAATGTGTTTACGAATGTCTTTAAACGACGTCTTTAAACGCATAACAATAACATTTCTGAAACTATAAAATATACATGAATATTTTACATGGATGTTTTAATACATGTCCAAGGAATTTAATTTCCCCACAATATATGTATTTAATGAAAAATTCCCCAATATTCGTTGACTTCAGTAACACACACACACACACACACACACACACAAATTCTCCTTTATAGATTTTGTCTTATTAGATATGGACTCGAATGAGAAAGGATAGCATGAATCCAGTACAAATGCAAGGTGTGTGTGGCGTGGATAAGACTGTATATGAAGTTTGAGATAAGGGTATGTTAGATTTGCATGTATTTCTTTCAAGTGAGTTCAGATGAATGAAATCTAATCTAAGAAACACTAAGAAATTGGTCTGCCATTAGTATACGGTTCCGTTCGGTAAGCTGCGCCTATTTTTACGTAAATTAATAATGCTGAAGTGTCATTGAATCTGATATGAGCATGACAGACAGTTCTATACACTATTTTCCTCTCTCTCTCTCTCTCTCTCTCTCTCTCTCTCTCCTGGAAATTACACCCGATATGAACATGAGAGTCAGTTCTCTCAGGATATGTACTTCTCTCTCTCTCTCTCTCTCTCTCTCTCCCTCTCTCTCTCTCTCTCTCTCTCTCTCTCTGGAAATTACACCCGATATGAACAAGAGAGACAGTTCTCTCAGGATATGTATTTTCCTCCCCTTCCAAATCCCCCTCTCTCTCCCTCTCACCCTCTCGCTTCCTGGACGTATCCTTTCCGCCACTTTCCGAGGGGTGTCAACCAAGGACTCGTATATTTCAGGACTGTCAGACAGGATGGCATGTGGCACGGTGAATCAAAGCTACAGAGGAGGAGGAGGAGGAGGAGGAGGAGGAGGGGGGGGGGGGGGGGGGGAGGAGGAGGAGGACATGGTGAAACAGGCATTAACTGCATTATTGCATCAGTATTGCCCACAATAGGTTCCTGGTGTCAGGGGAGTTCACCCCCCCACACCCCCCGCAAATAAAGGGGTGAGAAACTTGAGTCATTGTCTTGGGAAAGTTTCGTTGTGTTTGTCTATAAGGATCCAAATCGCTTAAAAAAAAATATTTTTTTTTTATTTACTGATATTCTTTGGCCAATAAATCATTTCCATTTACTCTGTATGGTCCAAAGGAAATTATAATTTTTTAAAACTAAAGGTTGAATAAATCTAATTATTAGGTTCGATAAAGATCCAAGTCGTTAAAAAAAAAAAAAAAAAAAATGGTTTCGTTACATCGATAATTTTTTTTTCTATTTTGTTTCGAAATGAACAATGAAATTAATTTCCTTTCCTCTGTATGGTGCAACGGAACTTGTTCTTTTTTGAAAAATAATGGTTTAATAAATTTAATTATTAGGTCCGGTAAAGATGCAAATCATTCAAATATATATTTTTTTTTAATTTATCAAAATGATAAGTTTATTTATTTTGGTTCGAAATGAGTAATGAAATTATTTTCCTTTATTCTGTATGGTCCAACGCAACTTATTCTTTAATAAAAATCATGATTGAATAAACTTAATAATTAGATTCGAGTGGCCTGATTGGTTCTATTTGGCTTCATTCGTATGATTCATTTGTTTATTTCTTTTAAATCGAATGGACAGTTAGAACTTATTTCCTTATATGCAAATGACCCAATGAAGTTTATATAATTTTTCAAAATTACCTAATAAAGTTCATTTCCTAGAATTCAAATAATCTACTGAAAACATATTAAAGCGTCTTTATGGGAATGGCTTCATATAATTTATCTTCTTTAGATTAAATGATTAGGATTAATTATATTTCAATTTAATGGTATTAATTAATTAATTAATTCCAATGGCCCAATAAAGTATAATTTATTTCATTTGAATAGTTCAATAACTTTATCGAATCTCATGAAAATCTATTCAAGAGAATTCCCAAGTACGATGGACTTCCCTTAATTCTAACTATGCAATAAATAATATTTAATTTAATAGAATGATCCAGTAAATATTAAGGTATTTTATATAAATTCTCGACTTGATAGGTTTCCTTTAATTCGACTGATAAGATACTGTAGATAGCTCTTTTAGTTGGTCCATTAACATTCGTGTCACATCAGCAGTAAAATTTGTATTATCAAATTTAAAGTCATCAATAAAACGTTTTATATTCAATTGGAATGATATAGTCAACTATATTTAGGCTCGAAGAACCTCATAAAGTTTCTTTTACTTTCCAGTCTTACTAATATAATTCTTTTATTTTTCTTTTAACTGCTAATCTCCCACGACCCATAATAAAAATATGAGAAAAATTGCTCAAATTTATCTCAACCACAATGTATTAGTTATAGATTCTACTTGAAGATTTTTGTTTAATTCAAATTTAAAGGGATCCCGACAAAATTAATATTTGCTTTTTGCTAACGAAGCTTTTAATACAATGCATAAGTGCAAAACGTATAAAACACTGGTATATATCAAGAATTAATTTCTTGGGCGTATGTCCTTAATTGATGAAAGCCGCTAGTTAAAAGTCTGAAGAAACTTGTCGGCGCCGGAAAAGAGTAAATGGAACAACATAAATAAAAAAAAAATAGTAAATGGAACATGAATAAAAATTTAGTAAGCTTAGGATTTGGTTCAACAGCTTGAATTAGGTAACTGATTTAGGGTGGCTGTGGCCTGATTGGTAACGTATCTGCCTGGTGTTTGCCAGACGGTGGCTCGAGTCCGGCTCAGTCTAGTTAGTTCCTTTAGTGTCTGCAACCTTACCATCCTTGTGAGCTAAGGTTGGGGGAGCTCATGGGTCTATCTACTGAGTCATCAGCAGCCAATGTCTGGCCCTCCCTGGTCCTAGCTTGGGTGGAGAGGGGCTTGGGCGCTGATCATATAATATATGGTCAGTCTCTAGGGCATTGTCCTGCTTTTAGGGCAGTGTCACTGCCCCTTGCCTCTCTTATTCATAAGTGGCCTTTAAACCTTTAAATGTCCTAATGGAGAATTTGTACGTTTAAAAGTTCCCATTATCAGAATGAACCATATACCCATTCTATAACTGCAAAGAAAATAGTTATTATCAGGTTAATTTCTGAAAGTTTCACTGAAGGCAATGCTCTGAGGAAATCTGTAGAAAAGATTTATTCACATTGTGATGTAAAAATATTGACTTTACCGATTTCCTAAAGTAATCATTACACGCTGCGTTTATATATTTTCTGATAGTATTTGTATCGTTTGCAAGTATGCCAAGAGCATTCATCTACAAAATCTAGACTCTATCCAGTGACAGATTTCCTCATGTGTGCGTATGTGTACATTACCTTGCCTTATGCAAGACACGGGCTCTTGCGTTGGCAGCCCGTAAGCGAATGTCACTGTAATTTGATTAGTTTGAAAGAGGGAAGATTTCCTCAGGTCAAACTGGTGTTACATTGACAAATAAAGATCATCGAAGAAAAGTAACGTAGAATAAATATAAACTAAAGCAAGCAAGAGAACTGTGCTATGAAGACTATAAAAAAGGGTAAATCCCAGGACAATTAAATAAGCATACGGTACACTGTTAAAAACACCGTAATATTAATCAGAAATTCTCCGTAAAGCTATACTGTTCTCAGACGTATTTCAGTAAAATACAGGCGACTGTAACTTTACCTTACTATTTTATTATTTATTACGGGTTGGTGACCGTAATATTACTGCTTTACGTCATAATATCAGTTTTTAAAACGGTAAATGCCTGGAAACATTTATTCCAGGATCTTGACAGTTTTCTTTACGGCAAATTTTTATCAGTGTAGGTTCATTAATCCTGATTTAGCTAGCCTTTCCGGTATTATTGTAATGCATTACCAGTCTTACAAGACACCCAAAGTCTAATGTCAGTATCTAAGTCATTCATACTGTTATTAACATTACGGTTCAACAGTTTATGTCTGGAAAAAAAAAAATAATAATAATAAATGGCAAAATAAGAACTACCAGACCTACTGCCTTGAGAGCAATTACTACACAGGTATGTCCAACTATTTTCTTTCTATCTAAAAAAATGGATGACACAGAGATATAACATTTCAGAAAACCTCTGTGGGCAGTCTTGGTTCTCCTCTCACAGCCGAGACAGATTTGCCTCTGTTAACTTATTTCTCGTCAGGCTTAATAATCAAAGGATTCCATGTACATGTCCTTCGAATAATTCAGGTGACGCAAGGGTGAGCTAGCTGGGATGGCCTTTTCGAAAATTCCTTTTTTTTTTTTCGGTTTTTTCTTGGGCCTCTACCCGCATTCCGATGGTTAAGAGTCATTTGTTCTCAGTGGATAGGAGAAGTTAAAAATGCGACTAGAAACAGAAGATGAAGAATAAGAAGCCAAAGGAAGAATCGTTAGGCAAATAGATTAAAACAGGGATTGAGTATATGAATGAAGGGAATGAGAAGGTGAAATATAGCGAAATATAAGTATGAAGATGTAGAAGCCGATGAAGAACAAAAAGAGAATGTGCATAAGAATGTGGAGAATGAAAAGGCGAACGATGACAAGAAATAAAGAAAAAGAAAAATACCAAAGAACGTGAACACAGGTGAAAAAGTGGAGGAGGAAGGCCACCCAAGATGGCAAAAAAAAAAAAAAAAAAAAAAGAAAAAAAATCCCTCAATAAATTAGTGCGACTTCGAAATGAAACGTGCAAGATCTGCTTCTAATTCTTGTCTTCGAACTATTCTTGACGTCAAAAGGTTATTCAAACAGATTTCGAAACCTATCTTTTACTCTGTTTCTTTCATATTTTGGTCTATTTGGTGGAGATTTGACATTTAATATTGATTTTGTTACTTCTTTTTACTTCTTACCTATTCTGAAAATTTACTTTTAACAGTGATTTATCTAAATTTCTGATAAGATCATTTTACTGTATAGGGTCCTTAAGGTTTTCTATTTCGATGTATAGACAATTCTTAAATTAAAAAAATATAGTTTATTAATTGAATATTTCCCTAAAACATTCAATTCCAGAAAGATACCCTCTCCTCAGTGTTCCCAGCGTAAGGCTTTTCAATGCTCAAGATATAATAGCTTAGTGATCATACAGGTATACAAACACTACTAAGGTCATACGAATACATATGTTAATATATGTATAACATACGTATAATAACTACTATTACTGTGTAAACTATTATAAGAAACTTCACCCTCAATAGCTACTTTCTTCCCGGGCTGCTTGAGAATTTTGTTTACAGTTGTGAATGTAGAATTATTGCTTGCTTTCAGTTATCAATAATAAACAAAAATATTTTAACATTCTGCCAAGGAAAAACATACATAATTTAACTAAGGATCTAATCCTTTTAAAACGTGCATTATATTTTGACAAGGAAATGAAAGGACCACTAATTGAATAGTTAAAACGCAAGTCTATTTAGAAAACAACTAAAAACAATAAAAACTTATATCGCAAAAATACTGCTTTAATAAAGCAAAACAGTTATAAAAAATATAATAGAAATAAAAGTAATAAAGAAAGGCCTCAGAATGCCTTGTGTGCATTTGAAAAGTGTTTTCTCATGAAACGATAAATGTGAAATTAGATATCATAAAAGAATATAGAGACACAAAGAGCAATATATAAAGCAACGCAAGAAGGTAATTGCTTTTATGGTCAGAGAATGACATCAGCATTTCCTACACGCATAGTATTGTGTGTGTATGTATATATATATATATATATATATGTATGTATGTATGTATATATATAAATACTGTATATACATATTAATATATATATATATATATGTATATATTAATATATATATATATATATATATTAATATATATATATATATTAATATATATACATATATATATATATATTTACACAAATATATATATATATATATATATACATATATATATATATATTATACATATAATGTATATAT
>NC_090738.1:29735324-29737824 GCF_036898095.1 Palaemon carinicauda | reverse complement strand
ATGTCTCTTTCTCCGTTTCAGGGTTCTTGGGTGACGCCAGTTCAAAGGGACCCCAAATAGTTTTTTCAACTACATGACCTGTTGCACAGCAGTGAGCTTTTGAAGTATGCAGCCAATTTGGAAATTTCTAGGCAGGTCTTGATTGTGTAAACAGTTTTGTTGTTACAAAGAGGAAGGTTCGTATGCGACACCACTTCAAAGCAACTGTCTTTTACGTCATTATCTTTTCCTCTGCAGGAGTCCCACTTCTAAGTAGGAATTCTAAGGATGTTTCATTTCTAGGCAATACCCTACAAGTCTTGATTTGTGTAAACAGTTTTGTGGTTACAAATAGGTTTGTATGTGACACCACTTCAAAGGCACAGACTTTTACGTCATTCTTTATCATTTCCTCTGCAGGAGCCCCACTTCAAAGTAATAATTCTAAGGATGTTTCCTTTCTAGGCAATGCCTATAAGTCTTGATTTGTGTAAACAGTTTTGTGGTTACAAATAGGAAGGTTACGTATGTGACACCACTTCAAAGCTACGGTCTATAACGTCATTCTTTATCAATTCCTCTGCAGAAGCCCCACTTCAAAGTAGGCATTCTAAGGATGTTAAACTGGATATTAGCTTAAATATTTTCTATTTTACTCTATAATTCTTGATTATGCAACGTAGATCACCTAATGACCAAGGATCATAAGCTATAAAAAAAGGACTACTTCAGTCACCTAAATTTTTTACTTAGGACGTTGTCACTTCAAAGAGATTATTGCGAAGTTGTTGTGATCTCAAAGATATTACTTGCAAAGAACATTGATCAGATGCCCTCATATTATATAGAGTATTGAGATTTTACTATCTGAAAGATAATACTGAGGGTGAGTAGCAACCTCTAATCAAATGATTTGCGAGTACAGTCCCAGGCATGTTTTTTTCTTTAGTTTGAAATAACTCATCCTAGTACAAAAACTGTAAAGGATACGACTTTGTAACTTTTTTTTATCGTGTAGCTGAATCTATTCACTTTCCATATAGATTTAATTTCGCATGTTTTGTAAAATTTTCATACACGTAAATAATAGAGGAAAGATAAAAGACTGGCAATTACAGGATGTAAAATACGCCTAGTGCCGTCGACGTAAGTAGATAAAACGAACATTTATTACGTCTAATGGTACTTAAAGGATTAAAGAGTCTACTTTCAAGATACAGTGATATCAAAGAACCTGCTTGCTGTGGCAAGAAAATGACACCTTGAAAGGCAAGAGAAAGGAAAACTAGAATACTATTATCTCAAGGAGATATCTGAAATATATAATTCAATACCGATAACTAGGGAGCACGTGGCCTTGAACTGAACACTGCTAAGGTTTTGTGACCTAAAAAAAAAAAAAAAAAAAAAAAAAAAAAAAAAAAAAAAAAAAAAAAGTTTCCCAGGACACAAGGGGGTGACATCTTCAAGGATCATTACCATAATTCAATCATCTCCTCAAGTAAAATTCTAAAGCACTGAAATCTTAAAAAAAGGAAAATAAAGTAAAGTTCATCCCACAAACTTACTTTGAAGACAACTGTTAGATCATTTTTAGCACGCAATTCTTTCAATGACAACATTTATAAAATACTTTTATATAACAAAATATTTAGTCAGGTTGAAGATCAAATCTGTGATGCTCTGATCTCATGAAAAATACTAATTTATTTAACAAAAACGTTTAACGTAAGCTATCATGAAAAAAAAAAATGGGAATCAATATTAGGTAGGTGATATGAAATAATCAAGTGAAGATAAGATAAAATTTGGCAACCAATTGGTTCAAAATATTTATAACTTCCAAGCTATCTAATTGTTTATTTTCCTTGAAATTAATGCTAGTCCTATTTTATACACTTATTCGACTGCATTAACAGAGAGAGAGAGAGAGGAGAGAGAGAGAGAGAGAGAGAGAGAGAGAGAGAGAGAGAGAGACTTACGTTACCTTACCTTATTTGCCTTATTCTATGTTTGGGTTCCCCCAGGTCCCTCAGTGTGAGGCACCTCGAATATCCACCCGAGCTGCTAATGCATCTTCCGGTGTATTTTGCATCTTCCAGTCTTGGATGGTCTGGGATGCATCTTAGGTGTTTATTGAGCTTATTCTTAACCACATGTACACTCACTCCTGATATGTTTCTTAGATGAGCTGGTAGCGCATTAAATAGTCGCTGCATTATCGATGCTGGTGCGTAGTGGATTAATGTCCTATGTGCCTTCCTTAGTTTTCCTGGTATAGTTTTGGGCACTATTAATCTAGCTCGGCTTGCTCTTTCTGATATTTTTAGCTCCATGATGTTTTCAGTAATTCCTTCGATTTTCTTCCATGCTTGTATTATCATATCGTGTTCTCTTCTCCTTTCTAGACTGTACAATAAAAAATTGCAGTCTTTCCCAGTAGTCAAGGTCCTTAACTTCTTTTATTCTAGCAGTAAAGGATCTTTGTACACTCTCTATTTGTGCAATATCCTTTTGAGAG
>NC_090738.1:29725324-29730324 GCF_036898095.1 Palaemon carinicauda | reverse complement strand
GTCGAGGTACCTATTAATTTAAGTCATGTCAGCCATTGCTCATTGCCAATTGTTCATTGCGTAAACTTCATACGGTGAATAGAGATGAATTCTAGATATCTTATGATCCCCAGCCCCCCCCCCCCCCCCTCTCTCTCTCTCTCTCTCTCTCTCTCTCTCTCTCTCTCTCTCTCTCTCTCTCTCTCAAAAGCCGTTTTAAGAATATTATAGATTATTTTACTGATAATAACTTCTCTGGCGTTTTAACAGACAAGGTTATTTTCTAGAAATCTTCAGTGACGGAAGCTAAGTTTCCTAAAAAGTAATTGGTTTTATAACGAGCCAAAAAAATCTTCTTAATATTCGATTGTGATAAAGTTCCAGATTTATCATCAATAATCAAAAGACATGACAATATAGGTAACATATACTAAGAGCAACACTACAGTTCCTTAAAAAGAGAACTTATTAGTCTGAATAAAAATAAAAATAACGTGAATTAAATCTTTTTAAAAAGGTATATCCATTCAGTTTATTACGATCTTTCTTGATTGATCAAGAAATTATCATCGCCATTCTTTTTTTAAACAACGAGGTGTCAAGTTTCAGATGGTAAATAATCGTGCACAACAATTACTGAAGTCTCACTTTTCTAGTTTCTTGTAAATAAAAAAGACATAATAAAAACAAGTCAAACATTACAGATCATTGCATAAATTTTTAAAACTATTAATAAAATGATAAACATACATACTTAAAAAAAATGAATATATCAAGTCAAGCAGGTTGAACGCTAACACCTGTATTTCAAATCCTGAATAAATATGATGAAATGATGGAGAATTGAAAGAAAAACTATTTTAAATTCTGGAAAATATCCAAACCACACACCCACCATGGCGCAACGGTTGCAACTAAATCCAAAGAAAAAACTTATTGATTCAAGGCAGTCTTCTTGCATATCCAACATCTTGTATTTAAAAGGTTTAAAGGCCGCTCATGAATGGCAGAGGCAAGGGACAGTGACATTGCCCTACCGAGCAGGACAGTGCCCTAGACTCGAGACTGACCATATATCATATGATCAGCGTCCAACCCTCTCTCCACCCAAGCTAGGACCAGGGATGGCTAGGTAATGGTTGCTGATGACTCAGCAGGTAGACCTAAAGGCTACCCCAAAACCCCCATCCTTAGCTCACAAGGATGGCGAGGTTGCAGTGACCAAAGGAACTAAACGAGTTTGAACGAAACTCGAACCCCAGTCTGGCGATCACCAGGCAGAGAAGCTACCAAAATGGCCACAACAACCCTTACTGGCCAGCATCGATATTTGGTTTTACCCTTAGCTTAGGTATAAACTCCATTATCTTCTATTTATTTTTATGGATAATAATAATACAAAAAATTATACAATCACTTGTTTCACTAGATTTTTTTTGGAAATATTCAATTTGGACAATTGATAAAAAACGTTGACACTAACACTATAGAAAATAAATAAAAATTACACTTGCATATACTGTACATAACTGTTACTATTATGTATAATAATCCCTCTTTCGGTAGGTATTTAATGCGAGGATGTAATAATGCTGTGTGTTTTTAATGTTATTGTTAGTGACGATTCAGCAACAGGTACGACTCATGTGTGTAAATATGAATTTTTTTATGTGCATTTTACCCATTGTTTTTTTTCTGACGACGTTCCGTTTCGAGGCTTATCCAAGTGATTGAAATTTGTATAAACATTCATAGTTTTGTGGGTGTGTGTGTGTGTGTGGTGTGTGTGTGTGTGTGTGTATATATATATAATATATATATATATATATATATATATATATATATATATATATATATATATATGTATTATATATATACATATATATATATATATATATATATATATATATATATATATATATATATATATATATATATATATATACTATATGCACATGCATATGCACCCGCACGCACACAGACACATGCATATATATATATATATATATATATATATATATATATATATACATATATATATATATATATATATATACATATATATATATATATATATATATATATATATATATATATATATATATATATATGTATATATACATATATATGTGTGTGTGTGCACCTATGTAAATCTACCTCATAAACTTCAAATGCTAAGAAAGACTCGTTTATATTTTTCATATTTTTTCATTAGCACAGAACCATTTTTCATGACATGATCGCACAACACTATGCGATTTCCGTTGAATAATATATCATATGATTAATAACTCTTATTTTTTATTCAAACTTGCCTACTTACGAAGTTTGCATTATTTACTTTGTAAAAGAAAAAAAAAGAAATAGCTGTATTGTTCATACTTAAAAGTCGATACATTATTTATCACTTCTATATATTTGCGAAAGAATAAATAAAAACTAAGAACCTTTCTCTTTCATTCACTTAAAAGTGAAAAAAGTAAATATAAAAACTAATAAGTTTTTATAATTCTTAAATCTATTATGGAAAACCACGGACTTCGAACTCCTTTGCAAGTATCAATTTCACTATAGGCTCTCTCTCTCTCTCGTCTCTCTCATCTCTCCTCTCTCTCTCTCTCTCCTCTCTCTCTCCTCTCTCTCTCTCTTCGGAAGAGTTCGATGGAAGGACTGGCTGAAGGAGAGAGAGAGAGAGAGAGAGAGAGAGAGAGAGAGAGAGAGAGAGAGATTGAAAAAGCTGGGGTGGTTGACGTTGACTAATGCTTCGGTCAATTATGCCATTTTTTATCCATTACTCATTATTCTCGCCGAGTTATCCACCAATTCTTCCGTCCCATTGTTCCTCCCGTCCCTCTCTTGGAGCCGTGATTGATGATAGAGGGAGGAGGTGGAGGAGAAAAGAGGGGGAGGAGGAGGAGGAGGAGAAAGAGGAGAGGAGGAGGAACAAAACACAGGATATGAGGAGGAGCAGGAGGATATGAGATGGTAGGAAAGGAGGAAAATTGGAAAGGAACGTAGGAGTGATAAAACGGGACGAGGAGGAGTAGGAGGAGGACGATATGAGATGGTAAGAGAGGAGGAAAATTGGAAATGTACGTAAGAGTGATAAAATGGGAAGAGGAGGAGGAGGAAGAGAGGAGGAGGAACGAACGCAGGATATGAGGAGGCGCAAGAGGATGTAAAGTAGTAGGAACGAACGCAGGATATGAGGAGGCGCACGAGGATGTAAAAATGGTAGGAGACGAGGAAAATTAGAAATGAACGTAGGAGTGATAAACAGGAGGAGGAGGAGGACGAGGAGGAGGAGGATTCTTAGAAATTATTAGCAATAGGATGAGTGCGTGAGAAAAGAGGAAGAGAGCAAAAGAGTAAAAGGATAAACTAAAGAATTCGAGTGGAAAACCATTCGTAGAGATAATGTGGGGAAATAGTAAGGACAAAACTTCTGTTTCGAGAGAGAGAGGAGAGAGAGGAGAGAGAGAGATGAGAGAGAGAGAGAGAGAGAGAGAGAGAGAGATCATTTGTTCTCCATCACTTTTTGAGTGACGGTAGGGTTGGCTAGAGTGATGGGAACTTCCATGTACGAGGATGTGAACTAAGGCGGTTTAAAAGCAAATAATAATAATAATAATAACAACAACAACAACAACAACAACAACAACAACAACAACAACAACAACAACAACAACAACAATAATAATAATAATAATAATAATAATAATAATAATAATAATAATAATTTATATTTTAGCTCACGGCATTATACAAATACAGCATGCTACTTCACTAAAGAAAAACTAAAATCTGGTTTTCAAACAGTAATAATAATAATATAATAATAATAATAATAATAATAATAATAATAATAATAATAATAATAATTTTTGGTCACAACTCTATACAATTTAAGAATATAGATTCTACTCTATAAACTTCAAATGAAAGCCGCAAACTATGAAAGTTTTAAAACGCTTCCAGCAGACTAAAATTACAGCCAGATCTTTGCACTTGAGCAATAGGTACAAAAAAGACAAGAAAAACAATTTACTTTCTTACAATATCACTAAAAATACTTAAATTATCCATATCATAAAGGTTATTAGACGATTGGTTTATTCTGACTTAGTAGTATTTAGTTACACCACTGGCTTATGTCCAGTGAATAAACGCCAAAGTCGTTTTATAACAGTGGATTAAAAATATTTATCTACTGTTAAGTAAGTGCGAGTTCCATTGTCTCTTGATTCAAGCTTTACCCTAAGACTATTTAAGGCTTTGTGACCCTAAAATTTAAGACTTCTAAAATTGGCCTTGGTCTGAATAATCTGTGGGATTCCAGTCTTGCCCAAAACGTGGTCAAAGTCTTAGATATGTCGATTTAAGTCTTGCCTAAAGCTAACTTAAGTCTTCTCAATCTGAGTTCACAATCTGTAGAACAAACTCTAACCTGAAGAATATCCTTTCGATGTAAAATGAATAAAAAATAAGAAGGAAGAAACTAAAACATGAAACGATTGAAATCATTCTTAATCTTGCAAATGATACTTGTCTTCGTTACATTATTTACTTTATAAGACTTGATTATACAAATAGTGAAGTCATGAGGTATTTAGCGGCCTACTTTCAAAATCGTGAAAATGGTGTCAAGCAAGACCGGATCAAAAAGTCCGTGCAAAATTTCTAGTTAAACAACAAGACTAACACTTAAGCCTTTTTTAATATATAATTTTCCTATTTTACCGAGTACAAATCTTTGAATGTTTTAGAACATGGAAAGTAAAAAACAATTGCTTACAGAATATTTGGTCGCACCATTGGTTTGCATGAAAGATATTACAACTAGCCTCAGAGTTAAATATATTAAAGTAAAGGGTTGGTTGCCTCGATGCATCATCTCCAACTGTATAGAAAAGTCTCTTCCTTCACCAAATTCTTTCCCTCTCAAATTACCTTCTACTCTCAACTAGTTTGTCACGAATGGGAAAAAACTAGAAACCTTGTCCAGGCAACTTGTCTTCATA
>NC_090738.1:29720324-29722824 GCF_036898095.1 Palaemon carinicauda | reverse complement strand
CGAAATGGCCTAAAACTGATCATATCAAAAGATCATCAAAACAAGTTCAAAACGAATTTATTTTATCGCTGTTCGAAAAACAGGTTTTGCTTTTTGTCCAGTTTTAAGTATTCTTGGCATTTTTTTCCCTCCCGTATTTTAGGGCTGCATTGTTTTTTTTTTCTTTTTTTTTGGCAAAATTATTTTATTTATTTAACAAAATTACAAATAATGAATTAAATAATCACCTGCGGTGTGTTACTCTTATAGCAATCGGAAATTTTTTTCCAATAAATTTAAAATATTTTTTATTTTCAAATCTACGCGAAATCCTTCAAAATACATTTTTTTTTTTCAAAATTATTTTATTAACTTAACGAAAGTATGAATAACGAATTCCACAATCACCTGCGGGGAGTAGAATACTCTTAGTAATCGGAAATTATTTTCCAATAAATTCACAATTTTTTTTTTTTTTCAAATTTACTCGTAATCCTTCAAAAGCCAAGTTGGTATTTTAATTCTCTCAATTTTTTTTTATTTTTATTTTTTAGTAGTATTATTCGAATCATTATTTACATGATCTTGACTTTTGCACCTAATTTTCTCGATTGCAAAAAGGTGACTAGATTTTTTGCAAGCTTTAGTAACTTTTTCTTTTCCGGTTTTGCTATCTGTGTCAGCGGAAATTCAGTATTATTATTATTATTATTATTATTATTATTATTATTATTTATTATCATTATTATTATTATTATTATTATTATTATTATTATTATTATTGCTAGCTAAGCTCCAACCCTAGTTGGAACAGCAGAATGCTATAAACCCAAGGGCTGCAACAGGGGAAAAATAGCTCAGCGAGGAAAGGAAATCAGGAAATAAATAAACTACATGAGAAGTAATGAATAATTGAAATAAAATATTTTAAGAACAGTAAGAGCATTAAAACAGATCCTTCACATATAAACTATATAGATTATGTCAGCCTATTCAACATAATAACATTTGCTGCAAGTTTGAACTTTTGAAGTTCTACCGATTCAACTACCCCGATTAGGAAGATCATTCCACAACTTTGTCAACGCTGGAATAAAACTTCTAGAATACTGTGTACTATTAAGCCTCATGATGGAGAAGACTTGACTGTTAGATTTACTTCATACCTAGTATTACGAACAGGATGGTGCTGTCCGGGAAGATCTTAATATAAATGATGGTCAGAATTAAAAAAAAAAAAGAAAAAAAATATGCAACATGCATAACGAACTAATTGAACGACGGTGCCAGAGATTAATATCTAGAACAGGAATAAATCTAATTGACCACTTCTCCCCTTATAAAACATACATCACATATACGACTGCATGATTGTAGTGTATCGTCCGTTACATTACACTCTTCGACAGTTCTTTTCATATTTATTGTATGTTGTAAACTGTAACTGTCGCCTTCTATTATCCATAATCCACTACGTTATCCACTAAGCTACAAGAAAAAATTAACATCATCATCATCATCGTTTTTTTTCTGCAAATCATCTTCGGCTATATATATATATATATATTATATATATATATATATATATATATATATATATATATATATATATGTACATATGTGTATATACATATATATGTATATATATGTATATATATACATATATATATGTATATATATGTATATATATATATGTATACATATATATATATATATATATATATATATATATATATATATATATATATATATATATATATTATATATACACACACACACACATATATATATATATAATATATATATATATATATATATATATACACACACACACACCACACACATATATATATATATATATATATATATATATATATATATATATATATATATATATAACCTCTATATGATATACATTTATATGGAATTCACAATTCCACGTTCATCCTCTCTCACCACGCGCCTTTATGCATGTATTCAAAATGAGGTTACCATAGTCTGACATTCACGACGGTTTAAGGATTTCAAAGGCCACTCATGAATGGCAGAGGCAGGGGACAGCGACATTACCCTAGCAAGCAGGAGTCCAACCTAGGATCAAGGAGGACCAGGCAATTGCTGATGACTCAGCAGGTAGACCTATAGGTGGTGATGTTGCAGCGACCAAAGGAACTAACAAGTTTGAGCAGGAGTCTGACCCCAGTCTGCCGATCACCCAGCAGGGACGTTTCCGATAGGCCATAGGATCGTGACTTGATGTCTTGACCCATCGTACATGACGATATGGGCACCTCACATTTATTTAAAACACGGCAGTTTTACTTGCCGGAATGCACAATTTCACATTTTAATTCTACAAATAACAATTTATAAAAATTACTGGAAGGGTAACCATCACCAAAGATTAGATTACGACAAAAAAGAAAAGAAAAAAAAAAAAAAGGAGAATCGATGTTTTAAAATTTTCATTAAACCTTAGAAGCATGTTATGAATACAACCTTAAAAGCATGTTATGAATAC
>NC_090738.1:29707769-29712324 GCF_036898095.1 Palaemon carinicauda | reverse complement strand
GGGAGATGAGAGGAGCATCCTAGAACTGGGAAAGGTTTGATAAACATGACGGCACACTATGTACTTAACCATGTTTCAAGTATCAATTATTTATTTTTCTTTTCTTAATCTAATTATATGTCTTTCTATTCAGATGTTTATAACGTTATATTTATGGAAATGCATTTTGTTCGCGGGGGAGTTTGTTTCCTTTTTATACATATACATATACATATATATATATATATATATATACATATATATATACACACATATATACACACACACACACACACATATATATATGTATATATATATATATATATATACATACATACATACATACATACATACATACACATATATATGTATACATAAATATATACATACATATATATATATATATATATATACTTATCTATTAAACTTTCTCTTTTTTCTTTTTTTATCTTTATATTCTAGTAAAGGTACTATGCTGCAAAATCACATATATCTAGACAAGGCTGAACATCTGCGTACTTAAATTCCCATTTCGTGAAAATGAAGGTAATATAAGAGAGAATCGAAATGGAAAATCCAACCCTATACGGACATTATGTACAGTTCGAATCTCGAGCCAAAGTTTATACAAAAAGTTTATACTTTAAACAATGGCCAATAGTCCTGCACAAACCTGAAGGACTTAATTATCAACTCGTCAATTTTACATACGTAATAAATCATAAATTTCAAGTATGTACTATTCCGTAACTATTACATATGTAATAACTTACGTACGTAAAAACTTACGTAATAATCTCACGTAAGTAATAACCTGTCAATTTTTACGTACGCAATAAACCGTAAATCTAACAGATGTAACAACTGGAAAGTCTAACGTAATTAATAACTCGTAAATCTTACGTATGTAATAACTAGTCAATTTCAAGTATACAATCACTCGTAAATCTTGCATACGTAATCACTCGTAAATCTCGCATACTTAACCACTTGTAAATATTACATACGTAATCGTTAGTAGATCTTAATAAAGTAATAACTCTTAAATTTACGTACGCAATAACTCGTCAATTTTACGTACTTAACTCGTAAAAGTTGAACTTGTTAACTCTCTATAAATAATACCTCGTAATTCTTACGAGCGAAATAATTAGTAGATTTTACGTATCCAGTAACTCGTCAATTTTACGTATGTAATAATTCTGAAATTTTACGTACGTAATAATTCGCAAATATTAATAACTTGTTTACATGGAAATAAACCAGTTCAATTACATGATAAAATTGCAGTTTTAATTTGCATCCATTTCAGCTACTTTTAATCTTCATTGACCTAAACTCTTCATAATCTCAATTTCTATCTACATATTCCTATTTCACCAAATAATTTTCCTTTATGACCTTTTCAACTTCCATTGTTACTATTTCCAGCATATGGAAGAGAGAGAGAGAGAGAGAGAGAGAGAGAGAGAGAGAGAGACCTACTTATTCTCTCCCTTTAGTTTATTCGAACCATATTGCCTCCTTAATTTTACATTCTCATCCAACCCCAACCCCCCCTACCATCACCTACGGACAGACCTCCACCTACCCTACCCTCCACCTACCACAACCTGTCCAACATCACTCATCCTTTCCGACATTTCATCATCTGATATCGATCACTTTCTCCGTTTTGTTTGTATGTCTATTAAGAACTTCAATGCTCCTCGTGTTCATCAGGTCCCATTGAATGACTTGGTGATCATTATGTCTCGGTGAGATCTCGAGCATATTTTCTTGAGGTTTTCTTTTACTTTTTATTCTTTTCTAGCGTACGCCGCCCGTCAAAAATGACGGCTAAATATGAAGATAGATATGCACATACAAATACAACCATTCCCACCACTTCCTCCCTTCCTAACTACAACCCCTTTCACCAGGGTATGACTATTCCTCTGTGAGAGAGAGAGAGAGAGAGAGAGAGAGAGATTGCGCGGCTGTGTTTGTGTGTTTACGTACATATATGGGTATACCTATCTATTTACTTACATATTCATGAAAACAGATGAATAATTGAACCTACTTAAAAGAGAGAGAGAGAGAGAGAGAGAGAGAGAGAGAGAGAGAGATATTGCACGACCAGGTTAATGTGTTAACGTACATGTGTGTATATGCGTCTATCAAATAACATACGTCCAATTAAAAACACCCAAAACATAACTACCACATACATATGTGAATATTTGAACCTACTTAAAAGAGAGAGAGAGAGAGGAGAGAGAGAGAAACTGCACGCCTGCTTTAGTGTTTACGTGCGAGTGTGTATATGCGTCTATCAAATTGTATACGTCCAATTGAAAACACACACAAAATAACTACCACATACATATGTGAATATTTGAACCTAATTAAAAGAGAGAGAGAGAGAGAGAGAGAGAGAGAGAGAGAGAGAGAGAGAGAGAAACTGCACGCCTGCTTTAGTGTTTACGTGCGAGTGTGTATATGCGTCTATCAAATTGTATACGTCCAATTGAAAACACACACAAAAATAACTACCACATACATATGTGAATATTTGAACCTAGTTAAAGAGAGAGAGAGAGAGAGAGAGAGAGAGAGAGAGACACTGCACGCCTGCTTTAGTGTTTATGTGCGAGTGTGTATATGCGTCTATCAAAGTGTATGCGTCCAATTGAAAACACACACAAAATAATTACCACATACATATGTGAATATCTGAACCTACTTAAAAAGGGAGGGAGAGAGAGAGAGAGAGAGAGAGAGAGAGAGAGAGGGGGGGGGGAGTGAGAGAGAGAGAGAGAGAGAGAGAGAGGGGGGGGGGGAGTGAGAGAGAGAGAGAGTAAGCGGCCATTTGCATGTGGGAGAAACGTAAAATAAGACGCATGTGTACGTAAATATCCATCAGTAATACTATCAAGAGCAGGTGTTCGTCTCTTCGGCGCTGTTTAATCACCCTGTTATGTATATCCCGTGACAGGCAGTTGATGGGCTGACTGGCAGGGTGGAAAGGGAAGGTGAAAAATGAGAAGTCACTTACGAGGCGACAGAAAAAGGGGGTTAGGGAGGTATTGAGAGAACCTTTTTTTTTTTTTTCTATTTGTTTACGAGACAGGAAATAGCTGTCATCTGGATGGGATGCAAATGAAAAATGGTTATATATATATATATATATATTGTGTGTGTGTTTGTACACATACATATATACCTTACATTAATATATCATATATATTACATATATATATATATATACATACATACATATATATATATATATATACATATATACATATATACATACATATATATATATATATATATATATATTACACATATGCACAGGAAATCACATGATAAGGATGTATTTTATCCAATTATGATATTGGAAGTAGGGGACTGTGATAGCTTGTCTATAGAGAAAAATATTATCAGTGGCAATAAAATCGATTTACTTTCAACTATTGAAACCAATATATTTCGAAGTATGAGAATAACCCAACAATTATATTTGCGAAAACAAAATTACTTTCAAGGTTTTAACGACAAAAAAAAAAAAGTTATTCACTTTAGCTTTAATTTTTTTATGGTCAAGTTAGAGGAATGAAGAATGGAAATTAAGGTTTCAATACATTCATGTCAATAAAATAAATAAAATTACAAAATTACAAAATTACTCTCATTAAAACTAGTATTACTAAAATGATTTAAAAGTATTATTTATTGACTACAGACAACAGTAATTACAGAAATAGATGGAAATGATTAAACTTCTGAATAGTCAACGAGAGAATTTATATTAAAACCAGAAATGAGAGAAACGGAAATGGGTGATTATCACTGGCTTGTATATACACATATGGCATTCCCGGTTTCCTGTCGTCTTACCGATAAGGGCTTGTATTTACGAACAGTGTGATAAAATTAATCTTTTCCTGTTATTTCATATCTAAACGTTATGGATTATCGTTGTAAAGAATATTTTTACTATTAATACAATTTTTAGAATTAATCTTTCCATGTTATTTTATATCTAAATATTAAGGACTATCGTTGTAAAGAATATCTTTACTATTAATATATTTTTTAGAATTAATCTGTTCATGTTATTTTCATATCTAAATATTAAGGACTATCGTTATAAATAATACTATCTTTACTACTAATACACTTTTTCGAATTAATCTTTTCCTGTTATTTCATACCTAAATATTAAGGGACTATCGTTGTAAATAATACTATCTTTACTATTGATATAATTTTTCGAGTTAATCATTTCCTGTTATTTCATATCTAAATATTTAGGATTGTCGCTGTAAAGAGTACTATCTTTACTATTAATATAATTTTTTAGTATAACTACCATTCCCAAAATTGTCTTTCTGTACAATTAAATCATTTTTGTTTTTAAAGAATACTATTTTTTTTTTTTTCGTGTCCACCATACATTCATATTTGAATTATAATCATGGCTATAATAATACCAACAGCAATAATAATAATAATAATAATAATAATAATAATTGTTATCGTTAAAATAGTAATAATAAAAATTCTACTAATTACCTTATATAGTATC
>NC_090738.1:29697769-29702769 GCF_036898095.1 Palaemon carinicauda | reverse complement strand
TTAATTCTCAAGTAAATAGATGCATAATAGATTTCCACACGGAATGCGTCAGATGTTATCCAGAAATTTATAATCTATTTTCTTAACGGTTCAAATGGCCTTTTCATTGAAGCTCATATTTGCATTGTCTGTTTCCTATATATGGCGGGTACCTGTATAGGACCTAAAGCTGAAAGAAAGTGTGACATTGTTATTTTTATTGTTTCGTAGATGTCCCCATTTTCATTCTTTCACTTTCCCCCCAAGAAAGCATTCTCTTTAGGAGGACTGAAGACCAAAGCAGAAATAAGTGACAACGTTATTACTATTATGTTTCGTAGTTTTGTCCCCATTTTCATTCTTTCACTTTCCCCCATGAAAGCATTCTCTTTAGGAGAACTGAAGACCTAACATATCACATCTGACCCAAACATACTTAAAAGAAACAAACAGACGAGTAAGAACAGCCAAGACCCACTGACCTCCAACATTAAGCTGTTTAACTGTATCTTCGGTACGAGTGTTTGTTTTGACAAGAGATGAATCTCGACTAGGGTCTGCAGAATCTCCCATTGCAGCTAACCGCACATCGGAGGGAGGAATCTCTGGCTTGAACTCCCCGTCAACGGGGATTGAAAACCTGCCTCCCGGCTCTTTCTTATCAGCAGAGATCAATACAATCGCTTTACTCGACACATGACACAACTTGAGACCATCCCTATCTTCTCAAAAGTTCATGTGCCTGGCTATGCTAATAGCGGTGAACGTCCATATAATGGTATCTACCAATTCTAATTGCTTGCAAATCAATGTCGTTCAGAAGACCCTCCCTCCCCACTTACCATTTCCCAATCCTAAGCGAGTTACCCCTAACAAACCCCCCTCTCTCCCCAGCCCTACCTCCTACAGCAGTGACCTGCAAGACGAGACGAAGTCAGTGTCGAGTTTTCGACTTTGTCTTATCTCCTGGGTTCAGCATCGACATGAATAAATGGATGGCATAGGGGACTCGCTCGTTACAACCTCATTATCTCTTGGTGGCATTTCCCCTCTTGTTTGCTGTACTTCGCATTATGGCGATCTGCGATTGTTTCTGCCCACATGTCCGGAATGTGAGCTGTAGCCATTAAGCGATGGAGAGCTACACAAACAAAAAGCCCTTGTGCTGATAGACAAAGAAAGGTTTCTTCTTCTTTTTGCTTCTTCTTCTCTTAAGTTTCAGCTAGCTATTGTGTTTTATTTGTTGCAGATGTTGGCGGCCATATCAGTAAAGGTCGTTTTCCCCATGCTCTCAGGGAATTATTCAAATTCAGATTAAACTGCCACTTCAAATATGATTATCTAGGAAGTTAAATCAAACAGTGTTTTAGATATTAAACGTATAACAAAGAGGAAGCTTATAATAGATAAATTTAAATGAAAGAAAATATATTGGCGTTTAAAACACGTCCATGCTGAATAAAAAACTGCTATCTTGTTATGATCCCTTGACTAGACCAGCCAAATGCATATAACTATATTGAATGCTGTTACTGCACGAGATACCAATATCATTACAGCAGGGATGGGAATATATTATATACATTAGATATATATAAAAAAAAAAATCACCAAAACCACTACAAAGAACATCTCCCCATTCTGATTATATACATTTCAACTCTACCATTCAACAAAAAAGTCTGAGATTATTTTGAAGGGTTTAAAATACATCATCCGCATGTCAAGTCCTGAATATCTTTTTGTGTAAAGCGAGAGATAAAAAACATGATGAAATATTCCATATTAACTGTATTAAATTTTGATCTTCGTGAAACTTACAGATTGAAAGGTGCTAACGAAGTTTCCAACCCATCTAAATAAATAGCAGTTATAAAAATTTCGTGGTTATTGATCTCTGAATTAACACCAGGGTTGAACTAATGGAATACCCAGGGTTGCGGTGGCCGATGCGGTAACGTCCCTGACTGGTGAACGCCAGACTGGGGTTCGAGTCCCGCTCAAACTCGTTAGTTTCTTTGGTTACTGCAATCTCACCATCCTTGTAAGCTAAGGATAGGGGGTTTGGTGGAGCTTATAGGTCTATCTTCTGAGTCACCAGCAGCCATTGCCAGGCCCTCCTTGGTCCTAGCTTGGGTGGAGAGGGGGCTTGGGCGCTGATCACATGCATATATGGTGAATCTCTAGGGCACTGTTCTGCTCGATAGGGCAATGTCACTGTCCCTTGCCTCTGCCATTCATGAGCGGGCTTTAAAACCTATAAACCATAGATATATGTGATATGGTGCTGGCTACGAGTTCAAGCATTTGAAGTCGCATCTAGGGTTCCTTCCCGTTTATGCAATCCACGTTAAATGGATTAAAACGTCTACTGGCTGGTGGTTCAATTACCCATTGTTACAGGAATCTACGTAAATTATAAGTTTACTTTTTTCTGATTGAAGTATAACAGAGTTCATTGCCGGGTAATATCTTGAAGTTATAATTTTCGGAATTAAAGAATTTTAGTAGATATTTGTCAAAAAATGTTAAGAAAAGTAATCGTTATTAGTTGGTGGGTTTGATATCGGAATTTGAATTTACTTGTCAGTTGACATGATGAGCGGTGGTACTGCTAATACTTCACTACTGCACTATAACTGTTCAGTAGCTACTTTCTTCTTAGTAAAGGTAGAAGAGACTCTTTAGCTACGGTAAGCAGCTCTTCTAGAAGGACACCTCAAAATCAAACCATTGTTCTACAGTCTTGGGTAGTGCCATAGCCATGATCATCCACTCTCTTAAGTTAGAGGTCTCTTGCTTGAGGGTACACTCGGGCACACTATTCTATCTTATTTCCCTTCCTCTTGCTTTTTTAAACGTTTTTATAGTCTATAAATGGAAGATCTATTTTAATGTTACTATTCTTAATATATCTTTAATTGTCCCATTATTTATCTTGTAGTTTATTTCTTTATTTCCTTTCCTCACTGAGCTATTTTCCCTGCCGGAGCCCTTGGGCTTATAGCATCCTGCTTTTCCAACCAGGGTTGTGGCTTAGCAAGCAATTATAATAATAATAATAATAATAATTCTAGCTATAAACGCGCGCTAGCCTAATATGAGTTTCAATTTGATAAATTAATAGAGTATATAA
The DNA here is from genome assembly GCF_036898095.1 of Palaemon carinicauda. Classification (NCBI taxonomy): domain Eukaryota; kingdom Metazoa; phylum Arthropoda; class Malacostraca; order Decapoda; family Palaemonidae; genus Palaemon; species Palaemon carinicauda. The sequence continues at coordinate 29,699,654 of NC_090738.1, read as the reverse complement.
CACATTCATATTCAAATAAACGAATATTTCATAATCTGTTAATGAATTGTTTTACATAATGGATATCTCAACAATTACATTTACCTATTTGTGAACTAGACAGTCTTCATGAATATTCTTATCTTCCTAAATACCTCAACAAATTTATAAATATCTTATTTTCATATTGTTAACAACTCAGACATTTCCCTTTTTCTCATAACAGCTGTTCACTATTAAAGCTCTTCATATTGTTAACAACTCAAGACATTGCCCTTTCTCTTATAACAGCTGTTCATTATTAAAACTGTACATTGGGACCTTAACAAATGATGTTAGACCCAATGTTATACACCTGTATTAAATCATTCTTCCAACGAAGTATTTTTTTAATCTTAATGATTGTAGTAAAGAGAAACTTCACCCAATAATATTTCATCTCATCCATTCTGAAACAAGAATTGTTAATGAGCTAATGGCTGTTTGAGAATTCTTAGCCTTCTGTTGTTCAGGTTCTAGTCTCTCTCCATCTTTTTTTTTTTTTGCTCATTTCTTTAATCATTCTACCTTAATTAATTTTTCTCAGTGGGCAGATAGAAGAGGTGTTTGTTTGTTTTGACAGACCACGTAACCTGTACATCTGATAGCGGATTCGACGCTGTTCATTAATTACTCTCTGCCAAACCTTATGACAGCCCACCTCTCTGATGCAACCTAACACTGTGTTTAGCTCAGAGAGAGAGAGAGAGAGAGAGAGAGAGAGAGAGAGAGAGAGAGAGAGAGAGAGAGAGAGAGAGAATTAATTATACTTCCGAATGGAAAAGAGAAAAAGAGAGATACAGTGTGAAAGTATAGGTCAATAATTAATTTTTCTTCGCGTGTGAGAGAATCTTATGAATATGTTAAATGAGTGATTTCACCACGATGGTGTAAGAATTACTTTTTACGTGGCTCTTTGACTTGTGATCATGTTATTATTATTATCATTATTATTATTATCATCATCATTACTGGCTAAGCTACAACTCTGGTTGGAAAAGCCAGATGCTATAGGCCCAAGGGCTCCAAAAGGGAAAAATAGCCCAGTGAGGAAAGGAAATTAGGAAATAAATAAACTATGTAAGTAATGAAAAATTTAAATAATTACAAATCATTAACAACCATCCACTCTCTCTCTCTCTCTCTCTCTCTCTCTCTCTCTCTCTCTCTCTCTCTCTCAAAGAAATCAGCGATTTAATTCACCATTTATGAAAATAAGGGCAAACTGGAATTTTGGTATTTGCAACCATGACGATCTTTCATTGTCCAGTCCTGGGAATGAACCATTATCACTCAACTGTGAGCTGATAATGCTGCTTTTTACGTAAGAAGAATAAAAGATATGTTGAGAGAGAGAGAGAGAGAGAGAGAGAGAGAGAGAGAGAGAGACTTGAGGAGAAAGTTGACAAAATTTCTGAACGTTTGCTCCAATCAAATAATTTTCCCCCGGAATTGTTCAACTCTCTCTTTTAAAACCTTTGCGACGATCAAAATTACTACCGTCTCTCTCTCTCTCTCTCTCTCTCTCTCTCTCTCTCTCCTCTCTCTCTCTCTCTCTCTCTCTCTCTCTCTCTTACCTTAATTCTTATTCATATCCTACGATTACTATTGTTGATAAGGACCTTCTCATTACTGGAAGCATCCTACAGTGTAACAAAGGATACACTAAGCAAATGAGGTTAGTAATTAATAACATACATTTATATTTCATTAAATTATTTATTATATTCACGTAGGAAATCGGATTACTTTTTCGACATAGCCTTACGAAACGACAATTTTGGCGTTGCAAAAATTACGTAACGAACTCTTTAGGTATTAAGTAAAGATTTTCCTCCAATGTGAAATGTTTATTCAATTAAATTAC
>NC_090738.1:29677769-29687769 GCF_036898095.1 Palaemon carinicauda | reverse complement strand
TATAAATATATATATATACATATATATATATTATATATACATATATATATTTATATATATACATATATACATATATATATATATATATATATATATATATATATATATATATATATATATATATATATATATATCACCTAGTTGGTTTACCATTAAATGTTTTATTAATTTAAAGTTACGAGTGAAAACATAAATAATTATATTATCAATATTATGTTTATAATCAAATTTTGCATATAACTATACGCAAATTTCTTGTACCATTTCTATATCAATTAATTTACCAACATTGATCATTTTACTACTTTTCTACAAAACGACCTAGCAACAAACCAGCAAACGAAAACTCAAAAAAAAAAGATATAAGTTTCTTAAGAACTCCGTCCCAGACAAATAAACGACTGAGATAAGGAGCTCTTTAAAAGATGTGTTAATATATATACGCCTCTTCAACTGCCAGTCCGTCCGTTATTTAGATAAAAGGCAGTTATCAGTCCCCACCTGTGGAAGGTGGAGATCACGTTTCCATAAACCACGCCAATTAAGTCCTTATCATTCTTCTTCGAAGAAACTTTTATAGGGATTCTGAAAAAAGGTTCTTTTGGGTTTAAAGGTCGATCATGAATGGCAGAGGCGATGGACGGTGACGTTACCCTAGCACAATGCCCTAGACTCTAGAGACTGACCATATTATTATTATTATTATTATTACTAGCTAAAATACAACCCTAGTTAGAAAAGCAGGATGCTACATGCCCAAGGACAATGCCCTAGAATACTAGAGACTGACCATTTCATTATTATTATTATTATTATTATTATTATTATTATTATTATTATTAGTACTACTAGCTAAACTACAACCCTAGTTGGAAAAGCAGGATGCTATAAGCCCAAGGGCTCCATCAGGGATAAATAGCCCAGTGAGGAAAGGATATATGGAAATAAATAAACTATATGAAAAGTAATGTAAACACTGAAATAAAATATTTAAAGAACAGTAACAACATTAAAACAGATTTTTCATATATCAACTATAAAAAAACTTATGTCAGCCAGTTCAACATAGAAAAATTTGCTGTAAGCTTTGAACTTTTGAAATTCCACCCATTCAACTACCCGATTAGGAAGATCATTCCACAACTTAGTCACAGCTGGAATAAAATTTCTAGAAAACAGTGTAGTATTGAGCCTCATGATGCATACCAAGCGTTACGAATAGGGCGGTAGTGTCCGGGAAGCTCTAAATGTGAAGGATGGTCAGAATTATAAAAAAATTTATGTAATAAGCATAATAAACTAATTGAACGCCGGTACCAGAGATTAATATCTAGATCAAGAATAAGCAATTTAATGGACCGTAAGTTCTAGTCCAACAAATTAAGATAAGAAACAGCAGCTAAAGACCAGACAGGAGAATAATACTCGAAACAAGGTACAATGAAAGAAGGAAAACAATCTTTAGAATAGACTGATCACCGAAAATCTTAAAAGACTTCCTCAATATATATATATATATATATTATATATATATATATATATATATATATATATATATATATATATATATATATGTGTGTGTGTGTGTGTGTGTGTGTGCGTGTGCGCGCGTGTGTGTATGTGTGTGTATGAGTCTTGTGAAGGAAAAGAAAGCAAATCCCAGAAGTGCTTGGGATGTTTATTTCCCCCAGCCAAAACTATTCCCCCAAAAGAGGTGCTAGTGATACAAAGATAGAAATCATACATCAATAAATAGTAATACAAACATCCAAAAGGTATGAAAATAAATAAATATACCTGAAGCTATAAAATGCAAACCTCTAAAACCAACTGTGGATTTAAAATACAAATAATAAAAAAAATCATTCTCTCCCATATTGCGTCACATCGAAGACATATAACTCCAAGGTACAGTACCTTCCTTACTGTTCGGCTCAACAGAAGTACAATGACACAACGTAATCCGCCTATTATTCCGACTCGCTTTGGACTCGAACTGCGGACCTTTGTCCTAGGCCACAATAGAATATGTTGCCAGTATATCACTGAACCTCACTTTTTCTGCATTGTTACACCCAAGTTCAATGAACCTTATGTAAGCAAACACCACCACCTCCTTTCCCAGCTGTGTTCATTGATTCTCCTTTCTTACTGTAAGGGTAAGGGATGCTTGAAGTGTAATGCAAATGCCCCTCTGGCAAGGTAAGAAGGTAAGGCAAAGGGTCGCAGCTTTGTTGGGTCATGGTGAACAATACGCCTTCCTTGGCACATGTCTACGCGGATAGCCACAGGATGTACACCTGGATTTTTGAGACAATGATTTCTTTCTTGGCGTTATTTTTTATGTTTTAACACAGTTCTAGATTTCCGTATGTGATGGACAGGAGAGAGAGAGAGAGAGAGAGAGAGAGAGAGAGAGAGAGAGAGAGAGAGAGTTGTATAACAACTGAAGCTGATAGCTCCGTGATTTCCTTTTAGTCTGACTGAGACCCCGACCCCCACCAGTCTAATAAATGCTAATTATCTAATTCACACTTGATGTCTAGAGAGGCGATGGATTTTTCAATTATTGGATCCTAAGAACTTTTCCCTCAGCTGTTGAGGCGAGGTTTTTAACCACTATCTATCTATCTATTTATCTATCTTTCCATATACCCATCTATCTAATGCAGTACATATTCCATCCGAAACTTTTCTTATTCGCATATAACATAAACATGTTCAACTTTCAAAACAAATTATCTTCTATCAAATCATCATTAAAAAAAAAAAAATATGCTTTTAGTGCGATAACCATCATTTCAAAGATCGGCCTTCATATGTCCTCTTCCTTTTTCTCTTTCTCTTGTCACTATTGTTCCTGCTTTCTTTTTCTTTTGCTTTACTTATTTCGTAAACCTCTAGGATATAACTGTAATCCAATTCAATTTTAACTTTCTATTTTTCAATTAGATTTGTTATATATAGGAGTTGATTTTCAAGCAAGTTGGCTTCATATTAACTTTAATGATAACATTTATCACATGATTATACTCTTTGTTAAACCATTGTGGTCGAAATCTCTCTCTCTCTCTCTCTCTCTCCTCTCTCTCTCTCTCTCTCTCTCTCTCTCTCTCTCTCTCTCTCTCTCATTATTTTCAATATATACAATGAAAATATGTAAATGTACGCTAATAATCGTAGAGGTTAGATACATCTATTCTTTTTCTATTACCCAGACCTTAGAACTTTGTGGTCAACCTGCTAACTGATGTTTATAATTTATCACTGATATTATTGCATATCTCATCTTTTTTTTACCGTTGTGAAAAGTGTAAGATCACTGTATCCTTATTGTATATGGCCTTTGCTGAAATAAAGATTATTATTATTATTATTATTATTATTATTATTATTATTATTATTATTATCATTATTATTATTATAAACATATATCTCTCCATATTCCTAATTTCAAAAACACACACATATTTATACTGTATATATGATAACACTAACATTCGTGATCTTAAATTATTTTTAAATAAGCCACAAATACCATTAATATCAAATTCAAAATGTCACGGAATCACAGGCCAATAAAAAAAATCGTTTATTGATAAGTACTTCTGCCAAAGATTCGAACCCTGTAAAGAACAGACCGAACTGAGTCAAATGGTATATATTGGCCTTGTGTATATGGAACTGCGATGCAATGGTAGAGCGAATTCGAAATCAAAAGGTATTTGTGGCTTACCTGAAACCCCCCTTTACAAACACACACCCACCCACCCCACACACACACACACACACACACACACACACACACACACACATATATATATATATAATATATATATATATATATATATATATATATATATATTTCTTTCCGGACATGCTAAACTCCCTTCGTTCTCTGGTAGGGGGAGAGGGAGTAGTCAAACCTTGGTGAAGGGGGTGCTTGTGTGAGCATATATATCTGAATATTTAGATGTCATTTTGACGGGTCGCGTACACTAATGTACTATATATATATATATATATATATATATATATATATATATATATAAGTATATATACATATATCTATATCTATCTATCTATCTATCTATCTATCTATATATATATATATATATATATATATATATATATATATATATATATATATATATATATATATATAGTGATCGTGTGACTTTCGACAATCGAAGTTTTTTTGCCTCAAGAAGCTTACGTCACTGGATAATGTAGGCCTACTCATTAATATGCCATCCAAGAAATACAGCTGGGACCCTATTCAATCATTCATTTTCACTTTTGGCTTCTACTTTTCAATTCTCCTGTCATCATTCGTTCTCTCTCTCTCTCTCTCTCTCTCTCTCTCTCTCTCTCTCTCTCTCTCTCTCTCTCTCGACATTCTCTTGTACTTCCAAAGAAACATGTGTGCGGCTGGCCTACTTATGCGTTTTCAAAGAGTATTTTTCATGTTTTTCTTTTGTATTCTAAAATTACCATAATTTCCCTTTTTTTCTTCACGTGTTTCTATATTGTGTTGTGAATTTTACTTCTTTTGTTTTATCTAATATATTCTGTCATACTTTATCTTGGTTTTGTTTTATCTTTTTATGTAAATAAGTTTCATTCTTTTTATATATATGTCATCTGTTGGCAACTGTCTAACAAAATTCATCAATCCATGCGTTTATTCTTTATATTTGAATAAAATTTTATTCTTTTATCAGAGTTACTAATTCATCTTTTATATCAAATGTCAATTATTTCAGCCTTTGTTAATAGTATAGACAATAATATTTGTTTAATAACAACAACGTTCGTGGATCTCATACCCCACCCCCCAACCCCCGTTTAAGAAATTAACTGATCCACTGGATCTTGTCTTATATGGAATCTCTTATTGTCAATCACCTGTCCTGAAATTTTTTAAGATATTTTTTTGATAATCCAATCTGGAAACACCTGTCAAAACACAGCCTCCTAATATGTTTACGGAGGTAATCTTCCCTATATAATAAAGAGCAAGTGTTTGGCTATATATATATATATATATATATATATATATATATATATATATATATGTGTGTGTGTGTGTGTGTGTGTGTGTGTGTGTATTTATAAATAAATATGTGTAGATATAGATATATATATATATATATATATATATATATATATATATATATATATGTGTAGATGTGTATATATACATATATATAAATATATATATATATATATATATATATATATATATATATATATATATATATATATATATATATATATATATATTTCCTGTCACGCTCTCTCCACAAATTGCCGCACCAGCGGGTTGTAGTTAGGAAAGGGGGAGGAGGTGGAAAGAGGTGTGTGTGTGTGTGTGTATCTAAATATTTAAACTTCCTAGGTATACAAGTATAGAATATTGAAGAAAAGCTGACGCTGATTGTTCTCTGAAATTGGAGTGACACATGTCTTCAAAAATACTTTGTCTGAGAGTCAGGTAATAAGGCGTTTGTTTGACGAATATATTCGATATTTTTTGATATTCATTTTCTTAATTCTCTTTCGAATTAAATACTATATGTTTAATCTTTCAACGCTCTCCCTCCCCCCTCTCTCATATGGAACACTTCCCTTCTTACCCCCTCCCCACCCCAAGCTTCCTTTTTCATCACCCCCCATGAGAGATGCTCTTCCTTCTACCACACCAGTGATGACGATGAAAAATGAGGTTGAGGGTTGAAGATTAATGTGTCGGTCTCGCGTCTCACACACCCCCCCTCCTCCTCCTCCTCCTCCTCCCCCTTTCCCCTTGTCCTCTCCCCTTCCGTCCTGCCTTCTGTTCTCCCCCCCTCCCCTTATATATCCTTTTCCTCACTTCCCTCTTCTCCCCTTCATTCCCTCACCCGGCACCCCTCTTCCTTTAACGCTTGCACTCTGCAATCTTCCTGTCACATCCTTCTTTTTTTCTCTCCTTGAGGGAGATCCCTCCTATCCTACCTATCCTCCTCCTATCTCCCCCCTAAGGAATGTAAGCTATCTATCGATAAACATGCCACGTTCCTTTTTCATTTTTCAATCTTTCATGCCATAATTTTCAAACATCTCATTAAAGATTTGTTTAGACTTTAGAGGTTTAACCCAATTAATGGAGTTTATTCTTTTGCAATTTATTTTACACCAATTCCATTAACTTTGTCACATTTTCTGTAACAAATTTATTCTTAGCTTCACCAGCATTTAGATTCAATCTTTCATTTTTTTAGTATATCTTATATTATGTTGCTATGGATGTTTTGCTGTCTCTGATAATTTTCCGCCTTTTTTATCTTGTTATCATCAATCATAATTTCTGCATGATACAAAATCTTGTTTCCTTAAAGGTTGTGATAGTCTATTGGCATTATCAGTCACTGGCAATTCCTGGGTCGGGAGTTCGAGCAACCTCCCAATTCTTATAGGTCTACCTGTTGAGTCTTCAACAGTCATTACCTGACACTCCTTGGTCTTAACTGGGACCTGACTACCGGTCATATGGATTTCCGGTTGGTCTCTAGGACAGGATAGGATTTATCTATTTAGGCTATATAGCCCGGTCCTTGGGCCTGTAAGGCCATTCAATACTCATGTACAATTGGGGAAAACTCTCTAATTACGATTAAGCAAAAGTTATAGGATGCTGGACACTAGAATGGAAGAAAGGATGTAAGAAGAGAGGTAAGTTAGATTATAAAGTAGGTACAAAGACAATCAAGTAATGAATACAGCGCACCCCGTAAGGTGAACTGACGGCACTACCATCAGGTCGTTCTCTAGAACATCATCCTCATGAGTAACCTTTAAACCTGCTTATAACTCATTTCAGTATCTTTTGTAATTCCGTTAAGTAACTTATTTCAGCACCCACTGTAATTCCTGAACAAAATATTACATTTCAACCTTCCAGACATTTTTGTAAAATATGCAGCTTCATTAAAGGCTGGAATTAAGTGAAAAAAAAAATAAGTAAAAAAAAAAAAAAATTAAAATTAAGTGAAAAAAAAATCATAGGGAATTAATTTCTTTTACTAAGTGGGATCCCACAAGGGTCTGTTCTACGTCCAGCATTATGCATGTCACATACATCAGCTGTGACGTCACCAATGTAGTATACTGAGGTCTACTTCGCAATGACATAACTCAAATATATATACACCCAGAAAAACGTATACGAAGACAGGACCCAACATTAAAAAGACAACTAGAACAAAAAAAAAAAAAAAAAAAAAAAAAAAGGATCGAATTGACAGAATAAGTTAATTTGAAAAGAATGGAAGATAGAAAAAAAAATAAATCTAAATTCCAAATAGAACCATTAACTGCATACAATTCTGCATAAATAATGTTAGATAAAAAACCAGCGAATAACGACCAAAGCACAAGAATACTGGGCATGCAATTCGAGTAAAGGGGGAATATCAAGCCATAAGAGAAAGGCTAAAGATAGTCAAGATGCAAATTACAAGGCTAAATAGATTTAGAAGTATGAAAATGAATATTAAAGTCCATTTCTACAAAAGACTTATAAGATCAATAATGGAATATCCACCAATAGTCACGTGGTTAGCGTAAAAGAAATCGAAAAAATAAAAATCCCAAAAAATAAAAATCCAAAATAAGATACTAAGATCCGCAGTGAGAAACCATCGAGACGATGAAGTACTGAAAAAAAAAAATTACAAGGTAGAACCAATTAATAAGAGGATATACAGATTGGCCACTAAAATATGAGTAAACGAGCTCAATACAATGAAGAATTAATGGAGGAAATGGACGCAGAAGAGAAATAACTACCCAAACAACATAGATCACAGATGATTGTGAAGAGTATTTTCATACATTCATCACAATGCACATCAACCATTATACTCATAGGAAATGTTCTTGTGGAAAATGTTATTACAAGAATTTACCATAAATATAATGTATAATAATAAAATAATAAATATAAGATTTAACACTAAGAAAAATGTAACTTTATATAAATAAAATTGTGGTTAACCTACACTTTACACTATTCTTACTATTCCTACCATGGTTAGCTTGCTAACTGACCTTATTCTTCTTACACGCATCTCACAGATCAGCTAAAAAACAAAAATACTTCAACATCAGCCATAATTCCTTTTGGCAACTAAAGTATCAGCCGTAAATTCTATTTGTAACTTATACCAGCATCTGCATAGAATCTGCTAGTCACTCATTTCAATATATACCTTAATTATCGATTGTAACTTATTTCAGCATCTGTTGTACTTCCCGTCAGTAAGTCAATTCTACTCTCGCTGTTTGATCTTAGCCCGATAAACGCCACAATTTATATCACAAACTTCCGACATAATTAAACTCCACCTAACCTCACTTCCTGGCACGGCATATCTACAGTTCGTTGTTGCAATTTATCGGTCAACAAATTAATAATTTTATTCATAACCCTGCAATTTATCCATACCCTTACCTACAATTTAATTGCCAACCGCGTGACAATTTACGGCTTCCCTTGCAATTTATCCGTCCCATTTTATGAAATTTATCTCTATACCATGCGCCAATTCATTCCGTCCCTTGCAGTTTATTCTTACCGTCAATTGCAGTCTATTTATACCTTTATGTTATAATTAATCCATACCTTTCTCTCCCGATTGGCTTCACTTTACGATGCAATATCTGGAGCTGATTCGCTTCTGTTAGTTACCAGCGTTTGTTGGTAGATATTAGTGATACCTTTGAAGGTTCTATTTAAATTCTTTTAAATATGATACAGCATTCTACCATTTGAGACAGCAGCAGAAAATGACGATTTCCACCATTTATGATAGTTGGTGAAAATGACATTTCAAGGGAGATTTAACTGAAGAAAACAATTGCATTCGTTCTCTGAATGACTAAGACGTGTGGTTTGGGATTTCATGAATTTCCTCTTCTTAGGTAAACTACTGCTAATGGCTAATATGTTATTATGGGAAAAAGGAAATGTGTAGATGAGGAAGATAGTAGATGAAGAGAACATTCAACAGACTGAATATTAGAATCCTTCGTAATCTGCATCGTTGAGGAAAGAAGACGGTCAGTTTGAAGGAAGTGGTCAGGCAGATGAGGAAGCATATGAAGAGAGTGGTTTGAATTAAACCTTTTCCCTTCTGTGAAATGAATAGCATCGAAAGAGCTTAGACCCCAGGCTAATTCATATGGAGGTGGCATGTACATGAATATACGGCTCATGTAATGGGAGGAAGGCGTGGAAGAGGTGGGGCTTCGTACCCCCCTTACATGACTCCGCATGGGGAGCAGCTGCATAACAGAATTGGTGCGTCAGGGGATCGCTAATGGGATGGGTTTGGGATTGGATGGGGCAAATTAGATGGTGTGGAAGGATTTTCTACCCTCGGGTATGGGCTATGATGAAAGGGTTCTTGCAATTGAGGGAGAAATCCGAACATGCCATTCGTTATGGCTTTGGTATGCGGGTGCTAAGATTGCGTCATCACCAGGGTTTAAACTTGATGCTGCTGCTTTTTACCTTAAATTACCTTAAAACTTTTCCAATTTCCTTAAATTTGAAACTAGTAAAACCAAAATTACCTTAAAAATATCATTAGCTTTAAAAAATTACTTTAAAACCAAGCAAACTTCCTCAAACTTAGGTAATTACCTTAAAAGTTTAAACCCTGCTCATCACAATGCCAACAAAGATCGTGGAGTTTGTGACTCTTTAAAAATCAATTGAAGCGTTACTGATTATTCAAAATATCATTGTCTTAAAATTTATTAACAATAAAGTGTGCCGCGACAACATTATTAGCGAAATTAATAACTATAGATTAAATACTTTGAATGTTCAAGTAAATGTACTTATTACAGCTATTAGTATCATCTATCACCACCAAGAAAAATCCGTATTATTTTTCCTAAAAATTTATCTCATTAATTTCATAAGTTTATCTTGCTTCATTTGTGTAAAGAA
>NC_090738.1:29670269-29672769 GCF_036898095.1 Palaemon carinicauda | reverse complement strand
TGTATGTATGTATGTATGTATGTATGTATGTATGTATATATATATATATATATATGTATGTATGCATATAATATGTGTGTGTGTGTGTGCGTGTGTCTGTAGGTGTACACATATACGCATTCTATGTATGTATACACACACACATATATATATATATATATATAGAGAGAGAGAGAGAGAGAGAGTAGAGAGAGAGAGAGAGAGATATGAAATTCTATATATCCTTAAAATTCTGTTTTATTTTTTTTTCATCCGTTATCTATTTCAATCTCATACTTCACATGATTCGCTTATAGGTTTTATATTCTTTTATTACAATACATTATTCCAATACCTCAAACGGCCGCGCTCTAAAAGATAGTGATAAAGGAAAACATATATTAAAAAGAGGGAGAAACAGTTAGGCGGTATTTCCCCTCTCCTCTCTCTCCCCCCCCCCCACCCCCCCCAACAAACAATAGGATCAACAGGAAGTAGTTAAATCTCCCATACGTGATGTGGAATAAAATAGAAGATCTCAGATAACACACTTCCTCTTCACTATTTCCTCCATCTATTCATCTCCTCTTCCACTCTTTTTTCACTTCACACACACTTCAAAAATTCCTCTTTCCCATCTCTCTCTCTCTCTCTCTCCCTCTCTCTCTCTCTCTCTCTCTTTAATCAACTGCTACAAAATTTTATTCCTCCCAATTTCTCTTTGCTTCTCAAAACTTTCTTTCATATCAACCACTGCAAAATTTCCTCCTTCCAATTTCTCTTTGCTTCTCAAAACCACTCCTCTCTCTCTCTCTCTCTCTCTCTCTCTCTCTCTCTCTCCAAAATTTTCTCCTCCCAATTTCTCTTTGCTTCTCAAAACTAAATCTTTCCTCTCTCTCTCTCTCTCTCTCTTCTCTCTCTCTCTCTCGTTTCTTTCATATCAACCATTAAAAAATTTCCTCCTCTCTCTCTCTCTCTCTCCTCCTCTCTCTCTTCTCTCTCTCTCTCTCTCTCTCTCTCTGCCTTAGCCTCTTGGCTTCGAATCTGAGATTTTTAGCTGTAAATGCATGTTATTTAGATGTCCTATTAATTACAATCATAAAAAATAAAAAAATAAATAAATCTTCCATCAAAACGTATTATAATTTGTAAGTGATAAGCTTCAATTAATATGGAAGATATCAGCGATCTATTTCCCTTTGATATGGTAACTACAACATTTAATAAATCAGTAGAAATGTTATCTTTTAATAATAAAATATTGATAAATATCCATCTTTAACCCTACCTAAAGTCTTCGAGTCATTTTACCTGGGCGAACCTCTCAATACAGCAGGATAAAGATGCCACAGGTCTTGTTTCATCAACTCTCTCTTATATTACCGAATTTTCTGTGATATTTACACGATAATGATGGTATTGATATTGAATACCTTTAGCTTTGGACATAATTATAGATACAAATGTTTTCAGACATATTTTTATAGTATTTAAGTTTACTTACAAATATAATCCTTTGAAGATATATATTCGTACAGTACCTTTGATTTAGGTATACTTTGAAGTTTAGGTATAACAAATAGATAAATCCTTGAGAGAGATTTTTCCTTTAAATTCAAGTATACATATGTAAAAAATTTTCAAAGGTATTTTATAATGGCTGAAATTTATTGTATTTTTTGCTCAAGGTCTAATTGCATATCAGAGAGCTGAATCTTCTCGCTTAAAAACTTTCTCACCAGTTACATTAACTATTTAAGGGATGCTACGTTGTGTTACATAATTAAAAAAAAAATTATTGGATAAAGACTCCTACCCTATATAATAAAGAGCAAGTGTCTGGCTATATATATATATAATATATATATAAGTATATGTATATAAATATATATGATATATATATGTATTATATATATATAATATATATAGTTATATATATATATACTGTCAGGAAACTACTCAGAAAATAAGAATCTTCCTACAAACTATCCAAACTAGCGTGTTGTAATAGTTAGGAAAGGGGGACATGATGGGAAGGTTTAAATCTGCGCGTGTGTGCATATCTATCCAAATATTTCGCCATCATTTATGACAGGTCGCGTACACTAGTACCAGGACGAAGGGAGAAAGCACGAATCAGGGAATGCTGAAAAATGGACATTTGTTTTGATCAAATAAATCTAGCCACTCGCTCATTATTATGCTGAAACTTGGATATAATATTTCGAATGGAATAAAACTAATCATTAAAAATAAACTTACAGCTTCTTTTTGAGTTAATACGCTTGAATGAGGAGCTATTAGACTGAGCTCGTCATAAACGTTTTTAGTTTTCCTATATGTCCAGACCGATCGCAATCATAGCATAAACGATAATAAATTATATACGTCACAGATGTTATGATTTCCGACTAAAGACATCTCTAAAGAAAATTTTTAAATGTATCATGAAAAAGTGAAACGTCAAGTAAAACTAAATTAATGTGATACTATACTTGATGTATATTTTTTCAGCTATTTT